>NW_028234420.1:12528925-12548925 GCF_977035675.1 Penaeus japonicus
TTATAGGATGTGCAAGTTGTGTTCTTAGCTTATGTTTCAGTCTGTTAATAGAATGCTCTTTTAGTTTATGTTTTTCTGTTTATTCCTATATTTGTGCTTTTAGTTTGTTTTCATGTTTCATGTTATCTACTTTTTGGTTGTGCCCTTTGTTTGTTTTTCTATCAGCTAGATTGTGATCTTGGTTCATGTGTTTCTTTCTGCTGGTAAGTTGTACTCTTAGTTTATGTGTTTATACCTGTTTACAGGTTGTGCTCTCAGTTTATGTGTTTGTATTACCTTATATGTTGTGCTTCGGGTTTGTGAGTTTCTGTCTCCTTGTGGTCCAAGTTTATGTGTTATTGTCTGCTTATAGGTTGTCCTCTTTGTTTATGTGTTTCTGTGTGTATATAAGATATGCTCTTAGTTTATGTATATCTGCTATTTGTTGATGTATTTCTGTCTGCTTATAAGATGTGCTCTCAGTTTATGTATATGTCTATCTATAAGTAGTAGTCCTAGTTATATGGTTTTCCCTGCATATAAGTTGTGCTCTTAGTTTATGTGATTCTGCCTGCTTCTATAATGTGCTCTTAGTTAATGTATTTCTGTCTGCTGGTAAGTTGTACTCTCACTTTATATGCTTATATGTCTCTTAGTTTCTGTGTTTATGTCTGTTTACAGGATATGTTCATGCGTTTCTGTCTGCTTTTAGGAAGTGTTCTTAGTTTATGCGCTTTAGGTCTATTTTTTTTTTGTCTGCTAATAGGTTGTGCTCTTAGTTTTTGTGTTCGTCTCCTCATAGATTGGTATCTTTGTTTATGAGTTTCTGTCTGTTTATTAGTTGCGTTCTTAGTTTATGTGTTTCTGTCTGTTTACAGATTGTGCTCCTATTGTATTTTTTCCCCTACTTACAGGATGTGCACTTAGTTTATGTGTGTGTGTGTCTCTTTGTCACCTTTTAGGTTGTGTTTGGTGCTTTTAATGTATGTGCTGTGCTCTTAATTTATGTAATTTTGTTTATGTGTTTCTGTCTGCTTATAAGTTGTGTTCTTAGTTTATGTGTTTCTGTCTGTTTGTAAGTTGTGTTCTTAGTTTATGTGTTTCTGTCTGCTTATAAGTTGTGTTTTTAGTTCATGTTTCTGTCTGCTTATAAATTGTGTTCTTAGTTTATGTGTTTCTGTATGTTTGTAAGTTGTGTTCTCAGTTTATGTTTCTGTCTGCTTATAAGTTGTGTTTTTAGTTCATGTTTCAGTCTGCTTATAAGTTGTTTTCTTAGTTCATGTGTTTCTGCCTCCTTATATGCTGTGGTCTTTGTTTATGTTTCTACTGATAAGTTGTGCTCTTTGTTTTTCTGTGTTTAAAGGTACTTTTTGTTTATTTGTTTCTGTCTGGCCATATATTGTGCTTTCAGTTTATCTGTCTCTGCTTATTAGCTTATGTGTTTCTGTCTGCTTATAAGTTGTGTTCTTAGTTTATGTGTTTCTGTCTGTTTATAAGTTGTGTTGTTAGTTTATATGTTTCTGTCTGTATATGAGTTATGTTTTTAGTTTATGCGTTTCTGTCTGCTTATTGTGGTTTTAGTTAATGTTTTTATGTCAGCTTATATGTTGTGTTCTTAGTTTATGTGTTTCTGTCTGTTGGTAAATTGTGTTCTTAGCTTATGTGTTTCTGTCTGCTTATAAATTGTGTTTTTAGTTTATGTTTCAGTCTGCTTACAAGTTGTGTTCTTAGTTTATGTGTTTCTGTGTGCTTATAAACTGTTCTTTGTTTATGTGTTTCTATCTCTTTGTAAGTTGTGCTCTTAGTTTATGTGTTTCTCTCTGTTTATAAGTTGTGTTTTTAGTTTATGTGTTTCTGTCTGCTTATATGTTGTGTTTTAGTTCATGTGTTTATGTCTGCTTAAATGGTGTGTTCTTAGTTCATGTGTTTATGTCTGCTTATAAGTTGTGGTCTTCGTTTGTGTTTCTGTCTACTTTTAAGCTGTGTTCTTGGTTTATGTGTTTCTGTCTGTGTTCTTAGTTTATGTGTTTTTGTCTGCTTATAAGTTGTTTTCTTAGTTTATATATTTCTGTCTGCTTATATGTTGTGTTCTTAGTTTATGTGTTTCTGTCTGCTTATAAATTGTGTTCTTAGTTTATATGTTTCTGTCTGTTTATAAGTTGTGTTCCTAGTTTATGTGTTTCTGTCTGATTATAAGTTGTGTTATTAGTTTATGTGTTTCTTCCTGCTTATATGTTGTGTTATTAATTTATATGTTTCTGTCTGTTGGTAAGTTGTGTTCTTAGTTTGTGTTTCTGTCTGTTTGTAAGTTATGTTCTTAGTTTATGTGTTTCTGTCTGCTTATAAGTTGTGTTCTTAATTTATGTGTTTCTGTCTGCTTATAAGTTGTGGTCTTAGTTTATGTGTTTCTGTCTGCTTATAAGTTCTGGTCTTAGTTTATGTGTTTCTGTCTGCTTATAAGTTGTGTTCTTAATTTATGTGTTTCTGTCTGCTTATAAGTTGTGGTCTTAGTTTATGTGTTTCTGTCTGCTTATATGTTGTGTTCTTAGTTTATGTGTTTCTGTCTGCTTATAAGTTGTGTTCTTAGTTTATGTGTTTCTGTCTGCTTATAAGTTGTGGTCTTAGTTTATGTGTTTCTGTCTGCTTATAGGCTGTGTTCTTAGTTTATGTGTTTCTGTCTGCTTATAAGTTGTGGTCTTAGTTTATGTGTTTCTGTCTGCTTATGTGCTGTTCTTAGTTTATGTGATTTGTCTGCTTATATATTGTGATATTAGTTTATGTGTTTCTGTCTGCTTATAAGTTGTGTTCTTAGTTTATGTGTTTCTGTCTGCTTATAAGTTGTGTTCTTAGTTTATGTGTTTCTGTCTGCTTATAAGCTGTGTTCTTAGTTTATGTGTTTCTGTCTGCTTATAAGCTGTGTTCTTAGTTTATGTGTTTCTGTCTGCTAATAAGCTGTGTTCTTAGTTTATGTGTTTCTGTCTGCTCATAAGTTGTGTTCTTAGTTTATGTGTTTCTGTCTGCTTATAAGTTGTGATCTCAGTTTATATGTTCCTGTCTGCTTACAAGTTGTTTTCTTAGTTCATGTGTTTCTGCTCTTTGTTTTTCTGTGTTTAAAGGTTGTACTTTTAGTTTATTTGTTTCTGTCTGCATATAAGTTGTGGTCTTAGATTATGTGTTTCTGTCTGCTTATATGCTGTGTTCTTAGTTTATGTGATTTGTCTGCTTATATATTGTGATATTAGCTTATAAGCTTTGCTCTTGGTTTATGTTTCTGTCTGATTATAAGTCATGGTCTTAGTATATATGTTTTTGTCTCTATAAGCTGCGTTCATAGTGTATCTCTGTTTATTGGTTGTGCTCTAACGTTATGTGCTTTTGTCTGCTTATAAGTTTTGGTCTAGTTTATATGCGTCTGTCTGCTTATGAGTTGTTCTCACAGTTTGTGTATCTGTCTGCTTATAAGGTGTGGGCCTAGGTTATATGTTCTTGTCTGCTTTTAATTTGTGCCCTTGTTTAGTGTTTCTGTTTGCTTATATGTTAAGCTTATTTAATGTGCTTCTGTCTGTTTATAAGATGTTATCTTTGTTCTGTATGCATGCAAGCTCTAAGTTTATCAGTGTCTGCTTTCTTTTAAGTTGTAGTTTATGTGCGTCTGTTAGCTTACAAATTTTGCTCTTTTTTGGTCTTATTTTATGTGTTTCTGTCTGCTTATAAGTTATGCTATTTGTTTTTCTGTATGTATGTAAGTTGTGCTCTAAATTTATTTGTTTTTGTCTACTTATACGTTGTGGCCTAAGTTTATGTTTTTCTGTCTGCTTATAAGTTGTGCTCTGTGTTATGTCTGTTTGTGGTTTATGTCTCTTAAGTCATGTTTATTTATTAAATGTTTTTTTCTCAGTCAGTTGAAGAGTTATTCTGTTTTCTAATTTGTTTGCACACTTGTTATCTTTCTGGCACTGTATTAGTTAATGCCTTACGGGCTACTAGTTAATGTTTCAGTTATATATTAGTTGATTTGTTAATGTCTCAGTATTGTGTCATAAGTGTTGTGTTATATGACCTTAGTTTATGTGTTTCTTACTTGTAAGATGAGCACTAAGTTCATGTATTTCTATTTGCTGATAAGTTGTAGTTTAATCTTATACGTTGTTTTCTGATGATCTGTGCTTTTGATTTATGTATTTTTGTGTCCGTATAAGTTGTGCTCTAATTTATGTGTTTCAGCCAACTTATACTGTCTTCTTAATATGTTTGTTTTTGCCTGCTTACAAGTTTCTGTCTATTTATAAGTTGCATGTTTCTATCTTAGATGGTGTTTCTGTTAGTTCAAGAGTTGCCTCTGTTCATGTTTCTATTTTAGATGTTGTTTCTATTAGTTCAACAATTACTTTGTCTCCGAATTTGTTTTGGTAGCTAGCTAGTTATTTCTTTGGTGCCGTATTAGTTAATCTGTTGGTAGCTGCTAGTTCAGGATTTTTTTTACTTACTGGTTGACATTTTAATTATTCAGCACTGTGTTTATAACACGTTTATGTTTCGGCGTTGGGTTCATTAATGTTTCAGTTTTGTATCACTTTTTGTATAGGGTGGCTAGTTGGTAATATTACAATGTTATTTTGCCTAGGTAGATAATATTTTAGTGCTGTATTAGTTCATGTGTGATGCTCAGTGCTGTGTTTGTTTATATAGTGATGGATAGTTTTGACGTTTCAGTTTTGTATTGACTCATGTGTCTAAAGCTAATTGGTTAATGTTCTATTCCTGTTGGCTAGTTTCTATATGTTCGTGTTGTATTAGTATGTAGTCTATGGCTAATTAGTTGATGGTTCATTGTTATATTGGTTTGTGGTGGTGCCTATTTATCTTCATCGACGTTTCAGTGTTGTATTGGTTTATGTGTCGGTGACTAATTACTTTTTGTGCCATATTAGTTTTAAGGTATGTTATTATGTTTCAGTGCAATATTTCTTTATATATTAATGGCTAATGTGTTTGATATTTCTTTTTTCTTGGTGGTTGGTACTGTATTTGTATATTTATTCATGGCCAGTTAATGTTTCTGCATTGGTAGTTAGTCAGTTCAGTTGTGTTTATTTTAGTGTTAGTGGCTTCAGTGTTGTGTTAGTCATAATTGATGTGTTTCTGTATGCTTAGATGATGTAGTTTGAGTGTTTCTGTCTGCTGAGAAGTTGTGGTCTTAAATTGTGTTTCTGTCAGCTAATAAATTTTACTCTTACTTTATGTATATGCGCCTGCTGGTGTTTCTGTTAGTTCAAGAGTTGCATCTATTTCTAATTTGTATTATTAGCTATTTAGTTATTTTTGGTGCTGTATTTGTTAATCTGTTAGTTCAAGTTTCATTTATGTACTGGTTGATGTTTTAATTTGTCAGTACTGTGTTGGTAGCTTAATGTTGATTTTGGATTTGTATATGTGACAGGTTCGTTAATGATTCAGTTTTGTATCACTTTTTGTATAGGTGGCTAGTTGGTAATATTACAATGTTGTCTTGCCTAGCTAGATGATATTTTAGTGTTGTATTAGCTCATACGTAAGTAGGTAAGTTATGCTTGGTGCTGTATTTGTATTGGTGATTAGTTTTAATGCTTCAGTTTTATATTGGTCTATGTGTCCAAAGCAAGTTGGTTAATGTTTAAATTCTGTATTGGTTTACATGTTGATGGCTAGTTCCGATCTTTCCGTTTTGTATTAGTGAATGAGTTTGCGGCTAGTTAATGGTTCATTGTTATATTAGATTACGTGTTGCTGCCTATTTAGTTGATGTTAGTTAATTAGTATCGGTGGCTAGTTAGTCAGTGTAATGATACTACATTAAATTATGTGTGGGTGAGTAGTTTCAATGCTTCAGTGCTGTGTTGGTGACTAGCTACTCATAATTTTTATTCCATATTATTTTAATTGGTGGTTGATTCATGTTTCAGTTTAGTATTACTTGATATATCGATAGCTAATTTGTTTCAGAGATGTCTTAGTTTTTTTGTTGGTGGTTAGTTGGTACCAGTCAGTTAGAATTTCAATAGTGTTTAAATATAGTGTTAGTGGCTAATTTGTATATATGTTGTATTAATGCTTTAAGTTTATGTGGTTCAGTCTGCATATAGGATGTGTCTTAAATTGTGTTTCTGCCTGCTTATGAATTGTGCTCCTAGTTTATGTGTTTCTGTCTACTTAAATGTTATGTACTTAATTTAAGTTTTTCTGTCTGCTTATAGGCTATGCATTTAGTTTGTGTGTTTCTGTCTGCTTGGGAAATTGTCTGAATGTATGTGTTTCTGTCTGCTTAGAAATTGCCTTAATGTGTGTTTCTGTCTGCTTAGAAATTGTCTTAATGTATGTTTCTGTCTGCTTAGAAATTGTCTTAATGTGTGTTTTTGTCTGCTTAGAAATTGTCTTAATGTATGTTTCTGTCTGCTTAGAAATTGTCTTAATGTTTGCGTTTCTGTCTGCTTAGAAATTGTCTTAATGTATGTGTTTCTGTCTGCTTAGAAATTGTCTTAATGTATGTGTTTCTGTCTGCTTAGAAATTGTCTTAATATGTCTGTCTGCTTAGAAATTGTCTTAATGTATGTTTCTGTCTGCTTAGAAATTGTCTTAATATGTCTGTCTGCTTAGAAATTGTCTTAATGTATGTTTCTGTCTGCTTGGAAATTGTCTTAATGTATGTGTTTCTGTCTGCTTAGAAATGATCTTAAGGTATGTTTCTGTCTACTTAGAAATTGTCTTAATTAATGTGTTTCTGTCTGCTTAGAAATTGTCTTAATATGTCTGTCTGCTTAGAAATTGTCTTAATGTATGTTTCTGTCTGCTTGGAAATTGTCTTAATATGTCTGTCTGCTTAGAAATTGTCTTAATGTATGTTTCTGTCTGCTTAGAAATTGTCTTAATATGTCTGTCTGCTTAGAAATTGTCTTAATGTATGTTTCTGTCTGCTTGGAAATTGTCTTAATGTATGTGTTTCTGTCTGCTTAGAAATTATCTTAAGGTATGTTTCTGTCTGCTTAGGAATTGTCTTAATGAATGTGTTTCTGTCTACTTAGAAATTGTCTTAATGTATGTGTCTCTGTCTGCTTAGAAATTGTCTTAAGGTATGTGTTTCTGTCTGCTTAGAAAGTATCTTAATGTATGTTTCTGTCTGCTTAGAAATTGTCTTAATGAATGTGTTTCTGTCTACTTAGAAATTGTCTTAATGTATGTTTCTGTCTGCTTAGAAATTGTCTTAATGTATGTGTTTCTGTCTGCTTAGAAATTGTCTTAATGTATGTTTCTGTCTGCTTAGAAATTGTCTTAATGTATGTTTCTGTCTGCTTAGAAATTGTCTTAATGTATGTGTTTCTGTCTGCTTAGAAATTGTCTTAATGTATGTGTTTCTGTCTGCTTAGAAATTGTCTTAATGTATGTTTCTGTCTGCTTATAAATTGTCTTATTGTATGTGTTTCCGTCTGCTTAGAAATTGTCTTAATGTATGTGTTTCTGTCTGCTTAGAAATTCTTAATGTATGTGTTTCTGTCTGCTTAGAAATTGTCTTAATGTATGTGTTTCTGTCTACTTAGAAATTGTCTTAATGTTTGTGTTTCTGTCTACTTAGAAATTGTATTAATGTGGGTTTCTGTCTGCTTGGAAATTGTATAGATGACTTATTGGTAATATTACAATGTCTTGCCTACGTAGATATTTTAGTACTGTATTAGTTCATGTGCAAAAGGGTAATGCTTGGTACAGTAATTGTTTATGTATTAGTGGTTTGTCTTAATGTTTCAGTTTTGTAGAGTAGATTATGTGTTGGTGAGTAGTTTTCAATGTTTTTTTTTATTTATTTATTTATTTTTATTATTATTATTATTTTTTTTTTTTATTATTATTTTTGCCTTATTAGTTTATATAGTGGTTGGTTTATGTTTCATTACAGTGTCAGTTAATATATTAATGGCTAATTTGTTTCAGAGCTGTCTTAGTTTTTTGTTGGTTAGTACTGTATTTGTTTACGTATTCATGGCCAGGTAATGCTTTGTTGCTGTATTAGTTTCTGTATTGGTAGCTAGTCAGTTAAAATATAGTGTTAGTGGCTAATTTATATATATTTCAGTGTTGTATTAGCTTATGTGTTAGTAACTGTTAATGTTGCAGTTCTGTATTAGTTTATCTGGATGCTTATAGGTTGTGCTCTAAGTTTTTTGTTGCAGCTGGTTATGTCTTATCTTAGATTATGGATTTTCTGTTTGTTTATGGGTTATGTAGTTAGTTTAGTTGTTCGTAGTTTGAATGGTTGTGCCCTTAGTTTATGTGTTTCTGTCTGTTAATGGGTTGTGCCCTTAAATTTATGTATTCTGTCTGTTTATGGGTTTATGTGTTCTGTCGTATTAACCCCCTGTTATTGGTTGTTTTTTTTTTTACCTGTTTTTTTTCTTTTTTACAATGGGTTTTGCCTTAGTTTATGTGTATCTTTCTGAAAATGGGTTGTGCCCTTAGTTTATGTGTTTCTGTCTGTTTATGGGTTGTGCCCTTAGTTTATGTGTTTCTGTCTGTTTACGGGTTGTGCCCTTAGTTTATGTGTTTCTGTCTGTTTATGGGTTGTGCGCTTTTTTTGTGTTCTGTCTGTTTATGGGTTGTGCCCTTAGTTTATGTGTTCTGTCTGTTTATGGGGTGTGCCCTTAGTTATGTGTTCTGTCTGTTTATGTGTTTCTGTCTGTTTATGGGTTGTGCCCTTAGTTTATGTGTTTCTGTCTGTTTATGGGTTGTGCCCTTAGTTATGTGTTCTGTCTGTCTATGGGTTGTGCCCTTAGTTTATGTGTTTCTGTCTGTTTATGGGTTGTGCCCTTAGTTATGTGTTCTGTCTGTTTATGGGTTGTGCCCTTAGTTTATGTGTTCTGTCTGTTTATGGGTTGTGCCCTTAGTTTATGTGTTCTGTCTGTTTATGGGTTGTGCCCTTAGTTTATGTGTTCTGTCTGTTTATGGGTTGTGCCCTTAGTTTATGTGTTCTGTCTGTTTATGGGTTGTGCCCTTAGTTTATGTGTTTCTGTCTGTTAATGGGTTGTGCCCTTAGTTTATGTGTTTCTGTCTGTTTATGGGTTGTGCCCTTAGTTTATGTGTTCTGTCTGTTTATGGGTTGTGCCCTTAGTTTATGTGTTTCTGTCTGTTTATGGGTTGTGCCCTTAGTTTATGTGTTTCTGTCTGTTTATGGGTTGTGCCCTTAGTTTATGTGTTCTGTCTGTTTATGGGTTGTGCCCTTAGTTTATGTGTTTCTGTCTGTTTATGGGTTGTGCCCTTAGTTTATGTGTTTCTGGCTGTCTATGGGTTGTGCCCTTAGTTTATGTGTTTTTCTCTGCTTAAAAGTTATATACTTAATTTATGTTTGCTGTCTGCTTGTAGGTTATGTTTATGTCTGCTTAGAAGTTGTGCTCTTAAATTATGTGCTTCTATCTGTTAATAAGTTGTGCTCTTACTTTATGTAAATATGTCTGCTGGTGTTTCTGTTAGTTCAAGAGTTGCATCTGTCTTCTAATTTGTTTTGGTGGCTATTTTTCGGTGCTGTATTAGTTAATCTGTTGGTGGTTGTTAGTTAATGTTTTATTTATGAATTAATTGAAGTGTTGGATTTATTTATGTATTGATGGCTGGTTCGTTAGTTTTTCAGGTTTATATGTCGGTGACTGGTTCATTAATGTTTTAGTATTGTATCAATCCATGTATTCCTGGCTAGTTGGTAATATTACATGCCGTCTTGCTTAGTTTGATATTATTTTAGTGCTGTATTAGTTCATGCGTAAATGTGTAGCCAATATTTGATGCTGTATTAGGATATGTATTGGTGGTTAGTTTTTTTATGTTTCAGTATTGTATTAGTCTATGTACCTAAAGCTAGTTGCTTAATGCTTCATTGCGGTATTACTTTGTGTTTATTGGCTAGTTTTGACATCTCCGTGTTATATTAGTATATGGTCTATGGATAGTTAATTGGTTTCATTGCTATATTAGATCATGTGTTGGTGCCTATTTAGTTCATGTTTTAGCGTTGTGTAATTTAGTGAGTATTGGGGTCTAATTAGTCAATGTGTTGGTAAGTAGTTATTTATGTATCGGTGCGTAGTTATTAGTTTGTGGGTTGCAGGCCATTTAGTTTATGTTTATATGCAGTATAAGTTTATGGGTAGGTGGCCAGTTGTTTCTTGGAAGGTTTGGTACTGTATTATTGGTGTTGGTGGCTATTTAGATGACATTTTGGTGTTGTATTGGTTCATATGTTAGAGACTAATTGATGTTTAAATAGTTTCAATTTAGATGTAGTTGGATATTTATTGGTCCAGTTCAGTAATAGTTTAAGTATTGATTAAAATAGTTTTGTTGTTTTAGTGTATGTATTGGTGGCTAGTTGGATATTTCCTCGGCGCTGTATAATTTCTGTTTTGTTTCAGTGCATTTTAATTTGTGCGTTGCTGCATAATTAGCTGATAGTTTAGTTCTACTTTATTTCATGTGTTGGTGTCTAGTTTTGTTTTAGTGTTTAGGCTATGCGTTAATGGGTAGTTGAACGATGTTTTGGTGTTGTATTGGTTTATGTATCAGATTTTTTACTCCATATTTCACTATGCTTGTAAGTTGTGCTTATAGTCTGTTTTAGTTTGCGTGTTGGTGGCCCGTTCGTTGATATTCTAGTACTGTACTAATTAATATTTCGGTATTTTATTAGTTTACAGTTTCCTGACTAGTTTTAATTATGTAACAGTTTATGTGTCAGTGTTGTATTGGATTATGCTTTGGTAGATAATTAGTTAAAGTTTATGTGCTGTGGCTAGTTTCAGAGTTAGTTTGTTCATGTCTCGGTGACTATTAATTTAATAATTTGTGTATTGCTACATGGTTAGTTTATATTGTATTAGCTTATATGTTGGTGGCTAATTATGTAATGTTTTGTTGATGTATTACTTTGTGTCAATGGTTAGGTTCTGTTTCAGTTAATGTTTGAATACTGTATTAGTTTATTTGTCAGTAGCTAAATGACCTTTTAGTACTCTACTAGTTTTTATGTCAATGGTTGCTTTGGCTATGTTGTTCATGTATTATTTGTTTGTGTTGGTAGCCAGTTAATAAATATTCCAGTGTTGTAATACTTCATGTGTTGGTGGCTGCCATATAAAGTTATCGGTGCTGTTGGCACTATATTAGTTATGTGTTAATGGCTAATTAGTTTACATTTCAATTTCTGTACTAACTCATAAGCTTATATGCAGTGAGTAAATGGTTTGGCATTGTGTTAGTTTGTGTGTTGGCTGTTAGTTAATGGTATGATGCTGCATTAGCTGTGTTGTTTAGGTGCTGAATTAGTTGTTTCAGAGCTGTGTTGGTGGTCGATCAGTTAATGTTTTAGTGCTGTATTAGTTTCTGTGTGTGGCTAGTTGGTTATTGTTCCATTGCTGTATTCGTTTATGTATGGCTACCTAGCTAGACAATGCTTTGATGCTATATTAGTTTTAATGTCGGTATGTTTCAGCGTTGCATTAGTTTGTGATGGTGGCTAGGTAATGTTTAAATATATTAGTTGATGTGTTGCTGGCTAGTTAGTTAATGTTTCAATTAATGCATAGGTGGGGAGATAATAATGTGGTGAGTTTGTTATCAAATTGTGTGAATAGTTACTCCTGTGATTTGTTAGTTTATGTATTATTTAGGCTTTTAATTTCCCTCTTGGTGGTTAGTTTATGTTTTTGTATTCTATTAGATTAGTTATTGGTTAGTTACTGTATTAAATTTTATGTTACTGCTTAATCAATTAATGTTTTGGTGTTATAGTACTTAATCTATTGGTAGCTAGTTAAATTTTCAGAGCTGTATTAGTATAAGTCTTTGTGGGTAGTTTATATTGTTTCAGTATTGTATTGAATATTTAATGTGTTAATAGCTAGTTAGTTAATGTTTCGGTTCTGTATTAAATTGACTGGTTAGTTGGTATATTAGTAGCTAGTTTGTTAATGTTTAAACGTTGTATTAGTTTAGGTATTGGTGGCTAGCAAGTGATATTTTGGTGTGGGTAGAAAGTAATCAATATTCCAATTCTGTATTAGTTTATATGTTAGTAACTAGTTTATAAATCCATCAGTCCTGGATTAGATTATGTATTGGTGGCTAGTTAGTTGATATTAGTTTACGTGTAAGTTGTGAGTTGATGTTTCAGTGTTCTATTAGTTAATTATTTGCGGTTATTTAGTTTCGTTTACGTGCCGACGGCTTAATAATTAATGTGTGGGTGCTGTAATAGTTCACCTGTTGTATTGGATTATATAGTGGAGTTTAGTTACCATATGTTTCAGCTCATTATGTCTCGATAGCTAGTTATTAAAATTTCAGTGTTATGGTGGCTGATGTATTGTTGGATAGTTTGTTCATGTTATGGTGCAGTATTAGTGTGTATGTGCCGCATGGCTATAAGTTCAATGTTGTAATTTCACATGTTATGACCCATATGGTTATTCTTCAGGTGTTCTATCAGTGCATGTATTGATGGCTAGTTAAGGATAAGGATAAGTTAAATATACAAAGCAGGTGCTATGCCTGGGCTATGACCTCAATGGCGAGCCCAGCCTGTGTTAGTGTGTGCTGACTTAGGAGTTTGCGTCAACAAGTGTTAAATCTAAGTCTGAACTAGATCCTTACCCACCATGGTGCCCAATCATGGCAGTAACTATCAGTGGAAACTCACGAGCTTGGACGGGGCTCGATCTGCCAACCACGGTGTTGTGGTGGTTTATGTGTATGTGATGTGGTTTATGTGCTGGTTATTTGATAGTGTTTCAGTGCTGTATTAGTAAATATGTTTTGGGGAAATTTCAGTGACGTTTTTGTCGAAATATTGCTGTCGAGTTAGTTAATGGTTCAGTATTGCATTATTTCGTTTTGGGGGTTTGTGTTTCTGTGATGTATCATGTATCAACCGATGTATTGGTAACTAGTTTGTGAAAGAATCGGTTTGAGGTTTTAGGTTATATATATATATATATATATATATATATATATATATATATATATATATATATATATATATATATATATATATTGGGTGTTTAAAGGGCTGCATTGATTGATGTGCTGTTGGATATTTAGTTAACGTTTTGTTGCTGTATTTAGTTAATGGTTTGGTTCTGTGTTTAGTTAATGCTTTGGTTGATGTGTTAGTGACTAGATATCTTATGTGTCAATGCTGTGTTTGTAATGTTAGTGATCAGTAGTAAATGTCTTTGCATTATATTAGTTCATTGTTAATGATTCACTATTGTATTAGTTTGTGTTTGTAACTAGTTATTTAATACTTTGGTGCTATATTATTTTATGTGTTGGCTCATAGTTGCAAATGTTTTAATACTCCACAAGTGTTTGTGGTTAATTAGTTGATGCTTTGTATCATATTAGTTTGTGTTGGTGGTTAGTGTGTGTTCAAAGCTATTCTTTAGCTGAACTGTTAGAAAGTTGGTTACTGTTTTGATGCTGCATTAATTTATGTGTAAGGTGTAAGTTATTAAATGGTTTGGTTCTGTATTGATGTATGTATTAGCCAGTAAGTTTATGTTCTAGTCCTTTACATTAGTGGTTAGCAGTTAATTTTACAGTAATGTATTGGTACATGTATTTTGGATAACTGGTGGATAATGAGTTACTGTTACTTTGCATATAAGTTTGGTGGTTAATTAGCTAATGGATCAGTGGTATGTTTCGATGGCTGATTAGGCAATGTATTTTATGTTGTTTAATTTATGTTTTGGCAGCCAGGTAGATAATTGTTCAATGCTGTTTTATTTATTATGTTATTAGTTAGGTTGTTAATATTTTTCTGTTAAGTTAATAGTTAGTGATGCATCGGTGTTGTATTACCTATTACTAGTTAGTTCATATTTCAGTATTGTGTTAGTTTGTGTGTTGATGGCCAGTTAGCTTATATTTCAGTGTTGTGTTATTTTATCTATTGATAGTTAATGGCGTTGTACTAGTTTGTGTAGGTGACTAATTGGATCATAGTTCAGCTCGGTATTAGTGTATGTGTTGGCATCTAATTGACGATTCTTTGCTGTTTCAGGTTATTTGCTGGTGTCTAGTTACATTATGATATGAGATGTGTTGGCTGATGATGTATGAGTAGCTAGTCAATATGTTGGTTCTGTATTATTTTAAGTGTTGGTGGTTCGTAGTTGATGTCTTGGTGCAGTGTTAGCTTAGTTATTGTGGGTGGTTATTTAATGTTTCAGTGTTGTAATGATTTAGGTGATGGTGCTAGTTAATGTTTTGGTGTTGTATTAGTTTGTGTTGATGGCTATTTATTTATGTGTTTATATGGTTTTGCATTAGTTTTGTGTTGGTGGCTTGTGGGGTAATGTTTCATTGCTGTATTGGTCTGTGATGAGCAGTTACTTAATATTTTAGTGTTCTGTTAGTATATGTGTTGCTAGCTAGTTATATGTCAGTGCAGTATTAGTTTATGTATTTGTAGGTAGTTAAGCTTTCGGTGCTACATTGGTTTTATGTGCTGATGCTATGGTGACTAGTTAAGGTTTAAGTGCTGTATTAGTTTACACATTGATGGCGAATTAATGCTTCATTAGTATATTGATTTGTGTTGGTGGTCAGTTATTTAATGCTTAGGATATGTATTAGTTTATGTGCTGATGGTTAGCAGTAAATGTCTCGGTATTGCATTAGTTTATGTGTTCGTGGCTCGCTAGCACTGTTTTGTTATTTCAGTTATTGCCTAATGTGTATATGTTTCAGTGCTGTATTAGTTTATGTCGTGTTTGTTGGCGAATTAATGTTTTGGTTTAGTACTAGGATATTTGTTACTAGCTATTTAGTCAATACTTTGGTGCTTTATTAGTTCATGTGTTGGTGGCTAGTTAGCTTATGTTCCAGTGCGCTGTTAGCTTATTTATAAGTGGCTAGTTAATATTCAACTGTTGTATTAGTTTATGTGTAGGTGGCTTGTTAAATTATATTTCAGTTTTGTATTGGTTTATGTGGCTATTACTTTTTCATTACTTTATTAGATTAAGTGTTGATAGCTAGTTCAGGTTTCGGTGCTGTGTTAGTTCATGTTGTGGTGGCTAATCCTTTAATGTTTCGTTGTTGTGTCAGTTTATGTGTTGGCGAATGGTTAATGTTTCATTTCTGTATTTGTTTATGTGTTGATGACTATCTAGGTAGTCCTGTATTCAGTTTATGTGATAATGGTGTAATAATTTGGTTGGATGACCAGTTGGTTAAATGTTCCAATTATGTGTTAGTTTATTTGTTATTTGATAGCAATTAATGTTTCGGCGTTGTATTAGTTTATGTGTTTCTGTCTATTTAGAGCATGTTCAGTGCATTATGTATTGGTGACTTGTTAGTGTTCCAGTACTGCATTGATTTATGAGTTGGTGACAGTCTAATTAATATTTCTGTGCTGTATCATTTAATGTGCTGGTGGTTATTTTGTTTATGTTTCAGTGCCATATTATGTGTTTGTAGTTTATTAGCGTCTTAGTACGTATCTGTAGTTGTTGCAGCCCAGATAATTAATCTTTCTGTGCTGTATCATTGTAGATATTAGTGGCTACTTAGTTAATATTTCGGTGCTGTAATAGTTTGTGTGTAAGCTATATTACGTAATGTGTCTGTGTTAAGACTTAAGGTCTTGGTGTTATTTGGTAGTTAATATTTCGGTGAAGTATTACTTTTTGTAATTCTTAATAAATGTTTCAGTGTTGTCTTGGTCTATGTACTGGTGAGAAGTTAGTGCTGCAGAATAACTTTATGCGTCGGGACCTAGTTGCTTAATGTTTTGGTCTGCATTGGTTTATGTGTTGGTAGAGTTAATGTTTTGGTTCTGTTGCTAGTTAGTCGTTAATGTTAGTTTATGTGCTTTGGATAGTTGTATGATGTTTGTGTTGTATAGGTGTATGTGTTAATGGTTATTTAGTTCATATTTTTGTTCTATATTAGTTTATATGTTGGTGGCTGGTTAATGTTTCATTTATGTGTTGGTGGTAAAATTCTTATTATTTCATAGTTACTTTAATTTGTGTCTTGGTGTCTAGTAAGTGCTGTATTATTTTGTGTAGCTAGCAATTGTTGCATAACTTTTCAGTGCTGTATTGGTTTATGTATTGTGGTTAGTTAATCATTTATGTTAGTAGTTAGTAGATAGTGTTTTAACGCAATGGTAGTTTATATATTGTAGCTATTTAGGTGATGTTCTCAATTACTTTATTTATCGGTGACTAGGTATTTAATTTTTGGAAGTATTAGTTTATATATTACTGGATAGTTTGTGGTTTGGGTTTTGTACTAGTTTAAATGTTGCTGGGCTAGTTGATGCCATTAGTTTATGTATTGGTGGCTAATTATTTAGCGTTTATGTTTGTTAATGTTTCGGTGTTATACTAGTGAAGTGTCAGTGGCAAACTGATTAATGTTTCGGTTTTGTATTATATCATATGTTGGATAATTACTGTAATAGTCCACATGCTGATAGCTAGTTTATTGACATTTCAACTCTATTATTTTATTAACTGGTGGCTAATAAGGCAATGTGTCGGTGGTGTCTCAGTTAATATTTTGGTTCTGAACTAGTTGCCAGCTGGTTAGGTAATGTTACGTTACTTTATAAGTATGTGTGCCAGTATATAGTCATTTAATGTTTTCTGGCTGTTTTTTGGTTGTGTGTTAGTTGCTTTTTTAATTATTTGGTTTTGTTTTAGTTTATATGTTGGTGGCTAGTTAAAGTTTCAGTGATGTATTAACTTGCGTGTTGGTGGCTAGTTGGTTAATGCTGTATCTTTTTTTCTTATTAAGTTGTGTCTTTAAAGTGTGGATTGATCATGTGAGTTTATGACACAATCCGGTTACTTGATTTATCTTCATGGGATTTGTGTTTTTGAGTCAATTTATATGTTGTTAATTATGCGTTACGTCTGTTTACTTGTAATATTAACTCTTAGGGTGTTGTCCTGTTTATGTGTATTTATATTTGCGAAATTTATTTGTATCTTGTATGTTGCCGTGTTTATAGATACTGTATTGTTTGTATTCTTTCGTGTTGACCACTTTGTATGATGTTATTTTTTTAATTATTCTGTACTTGATCTATTTGCCATTCTGTGGTACTAAGCTTTTTGTTCAAGAATGTTAATTTATTACACATCTGTTTAGGCTTGATCTGTTGTTTTATGTCATACCTTGTTAGTTTATGTAGACTTCGAATTAGATTTTGTGTATTTTTTGTAGGTCAATGTGATTTTAATTTGATTGTTTTTCATGTATGCTACAATTTGCAATGTTTGCGTGTTGCCCTGTAAGTTTATGTGTTATATTTGGTTACGTGTTAGGTTGACTCTGTAGTGATAAATGCCTTGCAACTGTTCTCATCATTGTATATTGCTAGGTGATGTATGTGATGACATATGAAGTAGTATTTAATTTATGGGTTGTTGCCCCGTCAGTTATACATATCTGTTCATGTGGTTTCCTGTAGGTATATGTTAATCTTCTTTGATGTGGTTTTCCTATAAGTGTAGGTAAGTCCTCTTTGTTCCATGAGTGTAATTTAGTCCTCTTTGTCTGAATGTATTGTCAGTTAGTATTGTTGTGCGGCTTGCTTGTTAATGTCCTTTTAGGCATATTTTCTTGTGAATCGCTATACTAATGCATGTCTATTTCTATTTGTTGCTTTATGATGGATAGTTTGTTTACCTGTTAGTTTGTGTTCTGTCGAGTTGTATTGCAATATTATTAGTTTGTGCATCTGCACCAGAGTCGCCGTTAGGCTATGAGAAAAAAAATCCTGATTGCATTTGTTGCCCTGCGAGTATATGTGTTGTTATGCGTGTGTTGGCTGATGCTGATGTTCTGAAAGCATACTTATTCTTATCCTCTTCGTGCTTGTGTTATCCAATCTTCCTCTAATTATGAGTATGACAATTTTAATAGCCTGTGCTTATTGACCATGTAAGTTTATTTGTGATTATCCTCTTATGTGGTTATGCTGTTATTGCGTGCTGTCCTATTTGTCTGTCTCTACTGCTTTGTCATCATGTAGTTTGTGTTATCCTGTTTCTATAAAAGTGTTATCGTATTAGTTGATGTATTAATTCATGTGTTATTTTCATGTTCGCTTGTGCCCTGTTAGTATGCACGGATATCCCTTGTTAGAATGTAGTTTTTGTTGTACGTCTTTTTTGTTTCGTTAGTCTGTGGTGTTTATACAATGATTTCCTGTTTATGTGTTGTGCTGCCAATTCATTCTGTAAACGTTTGTGTTGTTATGCTTGATTATATGTCCTATTTGGTTACATGTTCTTGACTTGTTATTTCAATGTGATGTGGAACTATATGCAATACCCTGTATACTTTCGAATTTATTTATTCTAACTTTCGTGAAGGATATTATTGTCTTGGTTCCTGTATCATATTAACACTCTCTAACACATGTTGCTGTCTTGTTATTTTGATATTTTTATTTCAGTTCAAATGTGTTTTTCTTTTACTCTACGTGTGGTCTTTGTCTAGTCTTTTGTGTTCTTGTGCTGTTTATGTGATGATATTTTGTTGGTTTGTGAATGGTTGTTATCTTAGTCTAGGTGTCATTGTCTTGTTAATTTATATATAGTTGCTTTGCTGATATGTGTATTCATTTAATGTAATCCTATTCTATTGGTTTCACTGTTTGTCATACTGATATGTTATTTTTCTTTTGGTTTATGGAGTGTTAATGTTTTGGTATTCTGTATATGCAGTATGGCTTAATAATGTTGGTACTATTTGCCTGTTTGTATAATTTTTATCATATTATTTTTCGTCCTCGTTTATCCTTGCCTATCCTGTGTGTTGGAGCACAAGAAGTCATGGTGGTCTATGTTAACCTGCTAGAATGCATTGCATGTTTTTTTCTGTTAGTGTTGTCTTATTAGGTTCGGGATATTGTGCCTGGAAGTATTTCTTTTATCTGTCTTTGTCATGTTATTATTGTAATATTGATATCTTAAGTATTTGTTGTTTCAATCATCATTATCATGCAATATCGTGGTTGGAGTGTGTAGTAATGTATTACTGTAATGATGCAATTGTGCCGTCATGCTTACAAATGTATTGTCACTCCCATGTGAAACAAAGCTTTGGGCCTATGGTAAAAAGTTTATTTTTACGGGGAAATCATCAGTAGTGTCACTTACCTGTCAGCATGTTAAGATCGGAATCAACAATATTGATATAAAATGAATTTAAGAATAATGAAAAAAAAAAGTGAATCTGAAGGGGCTTTTTCACTCGTGCAGTCCTAATTAAATGAAGATAATAAATGACAAAATGAGCTCACTGACTGGTCAGAACAGAAAAAAGAATGTCACACTTAATCACAGTTCAGCTCGTCACTGCCATCAACACACTGCCGGCCACCATCGCACAGGTAGACCCCGGGGACGCATTGACCTGACGTGCACTGGAAAGCGGGCGAGAAATTGCACTTGACCTGAGAACAGTCCTTTTCGTCTGACTCGTCGGCGCAATCCTTCCTCGTGTCACATCGTTGGTGCTGAGGAATGCACTGGCCTGACTTGCAGCGAAATTCGTTTGCGGGGCACTCTCCTGTGGGGCGAGAATTTGTTTGTTTATTTTGATATTTTCATTGATTTTAGAGTATTTGTAGTTATACAATTATAACCTTACAATATAAGGTTAAACAATTTATATATATATATATATATATATATATTTTTTTTTTTTTTTTTTTTTTTTTTTTTTTTTTTTTTTTTTTTTTTTTTTTTTTTTGTGGGGAGGATTAACTCATTGCAGTGATCAAGGTTTGAGTTCTTTTTGTTTAGGCGAGTTATATGCATTTTATGATTCCTGACTACTTTAATGACTCATTTGATGTAATTTTTCTTTACTCTGCAATCGTCGGTTCCATGTCCTTATTTGTCCTCTACTTTATTTACCTATTATACTTGTCTTGTGACATCTCATAATTCTTTGTTATACTGACAAAAGTT
>NW_028234420.1:12568925-12571425 GCF_977035675.1 Penaeus japonicus
CGTGCACGGTAACAGGACAGGTAAAATAAGGTAATAAGGTAAAATTTAGCGAGTAACGTTAGAACGGTTGATCATTTTTGTAAAAATGCAGTAATATTTTACTCGAATATATATCACAGCATTTCTATTTCTAGGAGACCAAATGGTACCAGTCGCCCATTAAGGAGAATTTTAAAGTACTGGGCGACAAAATCAAACCCTCCTTATATGTATTGTTACTATTTTCGCTAGGTTTTTTTACTGAACGTGATATCCTATACATTATGGTACTAAACGTGGCTTACATTATGAAATGTAAAAGTCAGAGGATTGAAAGATGATATATCTTGAGATGAGGTTACAGGTTGGGCTGTCAGACTTAGCTTCTGCCACTGGGTACTGGTAGATTTATAGACACATCGCTGAGCATAGATTGGAGAGGGGGAGGAAGGACAAGATAATAAATATAATAATAATACAGTTAAACCTTCTTTTTGGACAAGATAAAAATATGATGATAATATAATTAAAACTTCTTTTCGGTTATTAAACACCTGGATATCCTATCTCCCGGTGAATGTTTATTAAAAGGTGCACTGATGTATACACTGAGAAGTAATAACTAGATAATGAGACTGCTAGAAGATGCATGTTAAATTGCTCTAACTAATATCCCTCGCCTTGATGGAATGATGTGAAAGAATTCAATCAAAAGTAATTTTCGAATGTATGTAACATTTTCTAGCTGAATAAAGTAGTCATCATCTCCTGAACCATATTGTAATAATTGTGCTATTGTTCTGAAGTTGACTTGTTCTGAAGTCTGATCTTCACGTCTTAGTCGCTATGATTTTATGAAGGCCACTTCTACCTGCCAGAATCCCGCTTTGGATAGAATTCAATTTCATTTCCCCTGAATAGGAGTCTAGATTGGCTTTAAAATAATTTATAAGATTCTATTGCTCCATAATGTTTAATAACTTTCTAGCAGAATCATAGAATATAGATGAGTTGTTCCTAAACTAGGTGCCATGAATAGTACTTACGAGCACCGCAAGGCTCCACCATTTGAACTTCAAGTTAGTTTCAGTCTTCTAGGAGTTTTATGTTAGCCATTTTCGAATATGGTACAGGAGATGGGTAACTATCACCATTAGTTCGTAATAACCTCGTTGCTGTTGATACTGACATTGCTGAAATATTACTGCGATATATATATACATACATATATATATATATATATATATATATATATATATATATATATATATATATATATATATATATATATTGGAACAGTTGGATCACTTTGTTACCTCCGATTTTGAGCACTGGCTTACTGTGCAGGTATTTATAATATCCTCCAGATTCTTCGGGAGAAATGTGGAATCAAGGAATCTGGTGTGAACGGCCCTGGGTGTGGAGGAGGGAACGTTAGTAGTCATTGTCTCGTCTACATGACCCTCTGATCATTACTACGAAGCCATAGGTTTTGTACCACCATCATGTCTGATATACAGTCATTATACACAGCGTCTGGGTGTCATATAGGTTGGTGATGTTAACAAAGGATATTACTCATTAGCCGCACCATACCAGTGACGTGGATATGAAGTGGATCATTGTCGCAATGTAATGACAAAGTCAATTGAAGTTACTTTCATTGCAAATTAATTGAATATCCGATTAAGCCTGCTCTAGTTAAATTTCAGGTCAACAAATTATGCATTATAGTTTTATTTGGTGATACACCAATCGTACTGGGTCTTTTTTTTCATTACTATATATATATATATATATATATATATATATATATATATATATATATATATATGTGTGTGTGTGTGTGTGTGTGTGTGTGTGTGTGTACATATATACAGTGTATATGTATATCGATTTCATGTATGAGGCTGTATTCTATCTAACCTCATTCTATTCCAAGATAAACTGTATAGTATGTCTTGATGTGATGCCGCCCATCCCTTCAAGATGTAGCAACCAAACCGAGGTACTTAATATCTCTTACGTTTAACCATTTCGAAATAGAAGGAACTGGGGGGGGGGGGCAGAGACTTATTGGTTGGAGTGCACAACATATTGTATTGTATTGTATTGAGTATTGCATATTCTCTATCCTAATTATGTCAAATTAATTATTGTTTAATTATCGTTATTTTCCCACCGGTTTCACTCTGAAGATGAAATCCAGATGGATTTTGAAACTGCACTGTTGTCTCGTTTTTCAACAAATCTATTTTGTGTATAGTGTATTGCCACATTATTAACACGTTTTGTTTTTGCCATTCATATATATATATATATATATATATATATATATATATATATTAATATATTTTTTTTTTTTTTTTTTTTTTTTTTTTTTTTTTTTTTTTTTTTTTTTTTTTTTCTATCAGCCTGTATCATTCCACTGCAGGAAGTAGGCCTCTCAAGAGGGTTATGGCCGGGTGCCCCACCTACTGGCCCTAATTATATATATATATATATATACATATATATATAT
>NW_028234420.1:12588925-12608925 GCF_977035675.1 Penaeus japonicus
ACCGACACCCGAAATTCCCCTTGATAGAGCGCTCAGTCAGACACGTAAGTAAACTAATACCATCTCGGGCGTTGACTAAGTTCTTGCAGGTGAAGCAGGGAGATTTTTTAGCTCGCGTAATTGCACCGAAGAGAGGATAATGGGCGTAAAACTCGTCCCATTTAAGAGTCGCCATTTTGGTCGTTCGGGACCCCTCCTTCTGTCAGCTGTCCTGCCTCGAAATTTGCATCTGCGGACACTCTTATTTCCTTTCAGTGCACGAACTTCACTCCCGGAGAAACGGGAGGTATTTGTTATTCCATTAACGATAGGTTCGTATTAGAACGTGTCATACAGAACGCGGGATGAGTTGAAGAATTGAAGTATATCCTTTTGTAGGAGTTACATTGATAGATCGTTGATTATTTTCGTCATTTATTGATGCATGAACACCAATTCAGTGCATGGTTCTACGATATTGCATGAACAATCGTTCTCAATGGATTTATTTTCATGATGGTGGTCCAGTGACACGTAATATGATGTAATCCTTCTTCTGTGTAATAGGGGGAGAGATAAGTCCGTCTCCAGACACCTCAATACATACAGACACCAACTGCTTGTGTAAGGTTGTTCATACTCTTGTTTGTTCTCTGGGGGTGTTCACCTGTTCACCTGTTCACCTGTTCAGTGTCTGGGCTTGTCATCAGAGAGCAGGGCAAAGTGCATTGTCTGGGCATTTGTATCAAGTTTACAGGTGATGAATGCTGCTTGTGTGGGTGTCATTTTTTTGTTTTTGTTTTTGTTTTGTTCTTTCTCTTGTCTCATTTTCTCTCTTGCTTTTCTCTTTGTTATCTTGCTATCTTTTCACTTTTTATAGCTTTCCCTCTCTCTCTCTCACTTTTTTCTTTATTTTCTCCTCTCTCTCTCACTTTTTCCTTTATATTCTCTTCTCTCTCTCTCTCTCTCTCTCTCTCTCTCTCTCTCTCTCTCTCTCTCTCTCTCTCTCTCTCTCTCTCTCTCTCTCTCTCTCTCTCTCTCATTTCTCTCATTTCTCTCATTTCTCTTCTCTCTTTCTCTCCTTTCTCTTTCTCTTTCTCTCCCACTCCCATTCCCTCATCTTCTTTGTCTCTCCCCCCCTTTTTTATTAAACGTTGTGATTTGTATTTGTGCCCCTTTGTTATTTCTATTAAAGTAAACCTTTCCTAGTTGACAGTGACATTTTCTGTTCAGTATTTTAAAATTTAATCAAACATTTTTACCAATGTTATGCCATTGTTGTAAGTCTAGTAAATCCATGTCTAAATTGCCCACAGACAAATGTCAAGTGTTCGGAATAAGGAGAAACTGTAAAGTTGACAGTACTGCCTTACACAGGAATTGACATGACATTCACTGCTATGTAGATTAACCCACACAGGACGGGTGGTACAGCATGTGTACCGCGCATTCAAAAGCCCAGTTGCCTGGCGGCACAGTATTGTGCCAGCCATTCAATTGATTTAGGCCTAATAATTCGAACGCCCCGGCATTTGGACATTCAAGGCTAGAATTCCCCCGTCGGGAATGGGTTAACCCAATCTCGACGGGCCTGGCGAGAAGTGAAAACCCCCTATGCAGAGCCTATGCAATATTGCATAGGGAACATCACACTGGTGTGTCGCCCTGTCATCATTGGGTTAATATTCATAGATAAGATGTAACAATGAAAGAAGATATTAAAAAGGGCACTAACAGTGGCTTAAAGGCTGTGCTTTGCTATAGGCTAATGAGCCTCCACCACGTATGGATATACTAAGCTTATAGGCCTCCTGGGCAACAAGATACCAGCTTATGCAGTATCTTGTAGGAATGTGTGTAGTGGAGGTTTGTTGTCTTTTGCCAGAGAGCAAACTACAGGGAAGTTTCCAAATCTAGAAATATAACCTTCACCAAATAATTTTTTAGAGTACCTTCAGAATGTTGTAGATTTTATGATACCAGTTTATTTTAAAAATTCCTGTAATTAAGCTTTATGCTATCTCATCTATATGAAACTATCTTTGTATATCATCTATCTATATGTGTGTGCATGCATGTGTGTTTTCGTGTGCATGTGCATGTGTGTGCGTGTACGTCTGTGTGTGTAAAATATATAATACAAAAAATATTTTTCCACTTATATATATTTTGGATTGCAAAGTCACCTAGCATAGTTAGTAATTATCTACTCGTGTCGTTATAGCAATGCTCTGTATGCATATTTAGAGGGCAAGGATCTTTAAGACTATTATTGCTGTCATTTTAATTGTTAGGCATCTTATTAAGGGGAATGAGGTAATTGTCCAGAATATGACTGTGTTAAGATGCTGAATAGATCACTGCTACCTTATAAAGAATCAAAAATAACATTTACTGTTATGTAAATTAATCTGCACTAGTGAAGATGAATGGCATAATCAGATGTTAAAAATGATACCCTTAGTGATAGAGAAATAAATTTATTAGAAGACAGTGTAACAAGTTATGATTTGTTATTCCTTTCCTTTGCAGATAGATATTACTGCTATAGAAAGAAAGAAGGCTTAGCTGTACATAGAGATCAGTTACTGCAATTTTTTATACAGGCATTTTTTTTTTCTAGGTTAGCATTGTTTTGATAAATGATTAGTGAAATAAATTCAAAAGAGGATTTTTCTGTTCCCTTATTTGTGATTATGAACTAATTAGTTGACATTTGTAAATGCATTACTCTGTGAATTTTTCAACTGGTTTTGTTTTGAACTGGTGTGTGAATAGATTTGCTATTGCACCATCATCATTGATTAAATCTTTGCTCTGGATTTTATATTGATAGCATATTTTAAACAGGCTAGTTGCTCAGAATTAAGGTGAATGATGCCAGAGCTCTCCATTCCTTGCTCTAGAGAAAGCCATCAAATCTTGCCTATATGTATAAATGGTTCCTTGTTTGGTATTAACTGCCAGGTGGGATTAGAATCCATCTTACCTAAATATATATAGTGGAGCTTTGTTTGTCTCTAGGAAGAACAAAGCATAGTGTCCATGGCATTATTGGACTTAGCCACTAGTATAAGCTTGTAGAAACAGTAAAATAATTGTGCTATTACAAAATGACTGTGATCTTAATTAATAATTCATAGTTTGTAATTCCAACTCAATACGTCACAAACACTTTCCAAACACCAACATACTTGTATGTGTCAGTCAATAATAGAAATAAGAAAAAAATAATGATGTTTCTGGTTAAATAACACTAATAACACTAGTGTTACACTGAAGGTAAGTTTTAACATTATTGACACTAATAAGTGTGAACTCTCATGTGATGTAATTGTAGATTTCATATAAATTATATTGCTCAAGAACTTTTCTTACAGTGATATATGCATTAGTATACTATATATATATAATGGGTTACTTGGAATATTAAAAATTATTGCAGGGGTTCATCCAAGCTGTATAGGTGGGGAATCACTGCCCTAGTTTATAACCTGGAAGATAAACGTTAAGGGCAACATTTGGAAAAAATGACGAAACTATGGTTTTGCACACCTTGTATGAGCTTCATTGACATATATATATGATAAGATGGAAATTGATAAAGTGATGGAAATGGGTGATGTGGCATTAAGATTGATGTGTTGTGATACAGTTTTCAGTGATTATTGCCATGTCTTTAATGACTGCTCATATACTGTTGGTTTTGAGCAAAGAATGTTCACTGCCTAAGCTGCTATTTAACTCTAAGAATATTTGCCAGTTGCAGACAAAGAAGTCAGAACAGGCCTGCACTATATATATATTTTTTTGCTATGAAATACACTTATTGTTTTCAACTGATAAATAACCCTGGCATGAGTATAAGCCATTTATTACCATTTTTGTACATTTGAACACTACCTTGTTCATATGTAGAAAACAAAACAAAAAAAAGTACATCAATGGTTTTACTGATTTTATAAAGAAAATATGTACCCAATCTGTTTAGTACTGAAATGCTTTTTCAATAATCATTTGTCATGAAATGATAAGGTCATGTACATACTTTTCTTTAAGATAAGAGTTTCTTCAAACTCTTATCTAAATTGAATAGGATTCATCCAGAATATGAAGATAATTTGACTCTATACCCTCAATAGGATTACGAATTTGTGATACTGATAGTGCCAAAAACAATTTTCAGACAATGTTAGTAATAGAAACTGCAAATTCTGAAACATCGTCATTCATAGTAGCACCAATTATAAAAGCTAAATATGTTGCAAGAAGAAAGAATTCATCACATATTAGGAAAAAATATCTTCTTGTTAACATTACATGAGTCACTAAAGGTTAATCAAAAGCATTAATGGGAGTTAATCAAAGTGTAAATGAGAGCAATTTTGACTTGTGGATAATGTCTGTGGAAATGTTTGAAATATGATTTAAATAATCTTAGATCAATAATCATTTGCAATTTTTGGTAAAGGAAGAAGTTAGATGTCCTTAACTTATGAACCCATATGGTAAGACAAAAGATATTATGGAGCCTACTGATATAGGATTTTTTATGCAAACATTGCATTGTTACAAAATTGTGACTTTTATTTTATTTTAATATTTCATCTGCAGAACATCATATAGCCTTGCAGCATAGGTAAACCAAGGGAATCTTAACTATAGTGTAATACAGCAACTAAATAGTTGCTTTAAGTTCCATGTAAAGAAGTAATCTAAATTTTTTAGGTCCTGCCTGAAAAGCTTTTCCCTTGCCTCTTGTGTGGTGGATTGCATTATACATAAACAATGTCATAAAGAGTACTAGGTTAAATTAGGTTCCTACACTTTGGATAAAGTAGATACTACATGGTAATGATGGATTTATGAATTGTAAGTAAATTTTGTATGAAATATAGATATAGAAAGTTGTATGAATTATAAAAGAAGGAAGGATTTATATTTTTTGCCTTGATTGTTATGATCAGAGGAATGTGACCATCATTTTTGTCCTAACCACTCATGTTATATCATAAATACATTTAAAAACTAATAGCAATGAGTGTAATATTAGGAATTTTAGATAGAGGTATTAAGCTAGTGGTAGATACTGTGGCCTGCGTGCTTTTAATACTTTGGCAAAGGCTGACAAACCTCTACCAGTTATATTCTGTAAGGAATTTGGACTTCTTCCTTATTTGACACTTAATTTCCAGGGAGGTCTATAGATTATACAGTATGGTCATGGTCAATCTTTCAGTTGGTCTGTTTTGAATTTTGTTTGTGTAGTTTATCAATTAGATCACTTTAATTTTTTAATTAGGATGGTTGTGGAATTTGATAAAAATCGATCACTGTTAACCAAGATATTGATTTGATTATATTGTTCACTGTCTTAATTATGGTACTTTCAAATGTATTCATGCCTGGATCTAAGTTATTTACTTGCAGGCTTCCTAACTAGATTAGATTGTAAGAAATTGCAGCAAATTTGAAAAGCTGATTGGAGATAACAAAAATTAAGAAGATATGTTAATAAATAGGCTTGCCCACATGATTGAATTTTAGCCCATTGATGATGGGGTGGCCTATGATCTAACTGGTGTCAAGGCGGGCGGTCTACGACACTAGTGGCACTGGCTTAAAGTTAGAGGGGCAGGGAAAGGGTTTCTCCTCCCTCTGGGTAGCGCAGACTAGCCCAAACAATATTTTTTCATAAATCTATCGTAAAATGCGAGTTTAGGCTGACTTTGGAACCCTGTAGCTCTAGAGCTAGAGCCGTTATAGCCATAATACTTCATGACTGTGTGCACGCTTCAACTGTTAGCAGGTCCCGATGTTGTGACATGTATGTCTCTTAGGCCTAATCGGTGCCGACTTGTATGTCATGACACCCGTACGCAATGGGTTAATGAAACAAAATAAAATTGTTAGGGTAATTTTAGATTACAAAATTTTTAAAAGTAAGTGGATCAGTAAAGACAGAATGAGTGTAATATCATACAAACATAGCACAATTATAGAATAAAGTATTTACAGTGAGCAGAATAATGCACTAGTTGACATCTGAGTATCTTTTCATACAAGTAGACTAGATGTATTGAACATTTCTGGCATAGGTTATTGAACTACAGCAGCATATAGAGTAAGTAAAGATGACAAAAATAGTGAGTGAATGAGGTTAAAGTATCATAACCTATTTGCTCTTAACAGGAGGAGTAAGACCTGATACATGTTCTATGTACAGTGAGATTTTGTATACTTTAAGGGAAACATAGTATTCTCATTGTCTACATCTACAGGTTGTTGCTTTCATTTAGTGGATGATCTTGTAGAGAAATAGCATAGGATACAATGTTTCGAATAGAACTGCATCAAGATATGCCATGGCCTCCACGATTTGGAAGAGGCCAATAAATCTCCACTACCTATATTCTGGCGAAATAGAGCTTGGACTGGTTTCTTTTTTATAGATCACCTACTTTCGGTAAGCCATTATAGGCTTAACTTAAATTGTGCAGATTGTTTTTAAACTTATCCCTTATGGCGTTTTTTCCCCTTATTCTGGATAATTCTAAACTGAGGAAATGTAAACATTTTCTAACAATGCTCAAACAATAATTGCTGGAGAGAAACTGAGGATCAGCAAGGCAATAGTTAGGTATGCTTGCAAATCATTTCATTCATGAGGATTCAGTGTAGTGCTTGGAGAGTGGGAAATTAAAGTATTGGCTTTTGGAGCTTTCAGTTCCCCGACCCCCTTCCCAATATTTTTGTTCTGCATTTCATTGAGTCTGCTGTTGGTGGGGGTATCTAGCATCTTTAGACTTCTGTGAAGTTCCCCTAGATATGAGTTTTTTGATCCACACTTACAGATTAACAGCTGTATTACTCTCATTCCATAACCCTAGCCTGGCATTATTGTTAATCTAATGGTATGAGCCCTCTCAATTGAAAAAAATAGGAGTGAGACTTAATAACTTTATGGTAGAAATGATATAATTGATTTGTTTCAAGTCATGTCATCATATAGATCTGATGAAGATACGATTCAAGACACATCAGTTACATCTCTTGCTGTGAAGTTATTCAAATAATTTTTACCCCTTTTCTTCACTTTTCACAGTAAACTTTGTGTGAGTCTGCTTCTTCTTCAGAATGTGAATATTTTACCTCATTATCCTGTTTAATGGGTTGGGATGACTTTTGTACCACATCTTTCAATTTTTCTCTGGCTGAAACAATACTAAATTTGGATCTCAAATACTTGATGTTGCAGAAAAGATTTATTTAACCCAACAATGGCAGGGTAGTTTTGGCTTTTCCTGGACAGAAGGCTGGGGTATTTGGAAATGGGTTGGCATAACGCCTCAGGCTATTTGCTTGCTGAAGCAGTGGACACCTGCTACATGCACACTCACCCAGCATGCCAGCCATATAAAAAGCCATGGCATGATATTGTGTCCCTGGTGGGAAGTGCTGCACCACATGATATGACATTACGTCACCTGTTGTTAGTGGATTAGAGATAGGCTTTATCAATGTTGTATAGGGTCTTTATCAGCTGTTGATATTCTTTATAATAAATGTGATAAAATCATTAGGCTTTTATGGAAGTACATAAACAATTTTTTTCTTGTTCATAGAAATATATTAAGAGATGGGGAAGAGGAAGGAGACCTTTGCTTATGACTATTAGTACCACTGCATAAAGTAGCCATACTGGCATAGGCACAAGCAGAACATTGCTCTGCCTGTACATCCTGCATGACTGGTACATTAGAGGGAGAAGGCAATATCTTGCTGTGTGTCATTGCTCTCTGATGATAGTCTTTGGTAGAGACCGCAGTTGGGTGCCCTTCAAGCATTTCTTTCCTGTTGATACTGTGTGGGAGGGTCCCATCTATGTTTTGGATATTAAACTATACCTATTTTAGTGAATAGTATAGCAATTATAGTAATTATAATTACTTTTGCTATCATTAGTAAATACATAGAGTAATTACTCATAGTGTAATAATGAATAACATGCAGTCCATTCTTCCCTAACTTCAAATATGTCATGACAATTATTGTCATGGATGTCATGACATCCAAATATATATGTGTGTGTGCGTGCGTGCGTGCGTTTTTGACAGATTTTGTTTGTTCTTGCTGGTTGACCACTTATTCACCTTTTAGACACTTTTTGTAGGAGAAATGGCTAAATATTTTTTTTCTAAAATATATTGATACAGTGTATATCACAAGCTGGTGAAAATTGATATTTATAAGTAAAGGGTTTGAGTTCAGTAAATTTAGTAGTGTTATTCCCAAAAGTAGCTGATGTGAGCTTTAAAATCTAGCTCACTCTTAGTATTGCAGAATTATGATATTTTTCAGCTCTCTCATCCTTTGTCCTGTTTCTTTGTGCTTCAGTATTATTTTTTTTCCTTTTTCCTTTTTTTTTTTTTTCTTTAATTTCCTTTGATATGAAATGCATCAGTGTGTGCTCTTTTTCACTGAAGGTCTTTTTTGAGATGGAGGAAATGAAATGATGATAATACATTCCTAGAACAGTATTGAGAGATACAGGGAAATATCTAAAATCATGAAGTGTTCTGAATACCTTATATAGATACTGAAATCCGTAAAATTGTTTTATAATTTTCATTAATACATCATACTAGTTAATCACATCATGTGGCAGCACTTGTTCCTGGGGACGTGATATCACATCATGGTATTATGTATAGCCAACATAGCAAGTGATTATGTGCGGAAAATAACCTGAATCATTAGGCCTGCATGCTTGAAATACTGCCCCATCATTATGGGGTTAATAAATGTTGGATGTATTTTTACAAATATTCTTGAAAGATTGTTGTTATGATTAAAATAATCTTATCCCATACTTGGAGGGAGTGCATGTATACAAGCACTCCCCTTTGTAGTTTTGTTTTATTTATTTACTTTCTACAATGGTGGCTTTACAAGGGCTTAGTGTTCATGGAGTCAATAGATAGTGAACTGATTCTTAATAATGATAATAATATAGGTGACCATTATTGTTATCATAACAGTAACAATAATTTTGATTGAAATAAAATCCTTTTTTTCTCAATAATTGAAGGAAAGGGGAAAGTGCTTGATGTCAAGTAGGCCTGCTATTTGATTCCTTTGTGGCTAAGCTTTAGTGGAACCCTCTGTGTGTAGAAATAAAAGATGTAACAAAACCATGGTCAATATTAAGTTGTATATAGTAAGCAGTAACCAACTTTTATTTTTTATTTATTTTGTTTATTAGATTAACCCATTCACGCCGGGGCGGAATTTCGCCTACTCCCGATAACGCCGGGAAGATTTCAAGCGCGCAACCGTTCGTGCCGGGGTGTTTTCCCGCTGCGCGCGGTCGCTCTGACGCTCGCAGAGCGTTTTTCACCCACCCTATCCTTATGGTTTGCGTGATTGCGTCTAAAGTGTAATCATGTGTAGAAAGTAGTGCTATGTTCAGAGGATGTATATCAGTCGAAAAAGATGTTATAGCACTGTTTTTTTAGTGTTATTCTATTGAACTTTTTCCATATTCTTTACTCCTATGTTGTAATACCAATGGGAAGTGGAAGCATTCTTCTAGTGAGGTAACAAACATAGTTTTTTTTTTCAATTTTTTTTTCTTCCTAAACGAAAAGAAAGAGAATATGAACAACCATACATGTGCATACAAGTGAATGCAAGTAACAGCAATGTTTTTTCAAGTGTCATTTTCTTTTAGTGGGGCAACAAAAAGATGTTATATAATTTTTTTTTTTTTTTTTTTTTATTCCTCGGCCAATTACAATTGATTTTACGATAGTCTTTCGACTCAGATCATCATATTCAACAAATCAGAAACAGAAATCACCATGCCGTAATCAAGATTACGTATGTACCTGAGACGTCATTCATATTACGTTATATCCCATTTTCTACTATTTAGAAGGATAAACTAAAGTAGCTAAGACAAATCAAGTATGAAAATCGAATTGTACTAAGAATAATCTATCATTCTAATGCGGACGTTTCAGCACGTCGCTACTGGCCTCCCGGCGCGCGGGCCGAAAATGTAGCACGTGCCAGGACGTCACCCGGGTCCGGGGCTTTTTTCGACCACGTGTCAGCACGTCAACCGGCGCGAATGGGTTAATAAAGAATACTCAAAGAATTAGCTAAAGATATGTATTAACTTTATTAATAGATATGTAAAAATGTGTTCAAAGGTTGTCATTCCTCATACAATAATGCATAATTATAACTCCCAGTCTGTCCAGGGTGCCATAATAAATGTAATCTGAATTACAAACTGTTGACATATTGTCAGGACAAAAACTTGGCTGTCAAGACAGTCTAGAGACCTATCGGCAAGGGATTAACATATGTAAATAATTATATTTATCGTACCCTACATAATTTTAAGTAATTTCTTTTTTACTTATTTATATTTAGGGTAAATGGAATTGAATCCTTAATTGATGTATGAATATTTTATGATGTACGAATATTTTATGATGTACTTTGTTCCTTACAGGGCAGAGTGGATGTATGGTTAGGACTGTGGCATCTGGTCGCGCCACTGGGTGAGGGAAAAGGGCCGCGCCGGTGCCGCACGACAGCGCTATGACCATCGCAATGATAGCCAATCAGGACCCACAGGAGGGCCCACCTAATACCCCACCTCAGGTATTGATGAGTATTTCAGTTCTTGTTTATTGAATTAAAATGTTTAATATATACAGAAACTTTCATATAAATAGTGCCATAATCATGATGTTTACAGTATTTAGAGCAGGAATAGCCAGCACATATTAGTAGATAAGGCATTGAATGGATGTTTTTTTTTTTTTTTTTTTTCTGTTAATAGTGCAGTACATTGCCTGTTTCTACAGTGTCATTATGCAATATGAATGGCTTTGGAATTGAATATGAATTGCAAACATAGTCTGACTAAACTTATTTTGTGATATGAATGGCTTTGGAATTGAATATGAATTGCAAACATAGTCTGACTAAACTTATTTTGTTTTTTCTGTAAAAATGTTGATATTAAAAGCAATGTTTCTGATTCCCAGGGAGGGGATGGAGAAGTGCTGGGCGAGGGGGAAGGGGAGGAGATGGGAGCAGGTGAACCAGACTTCCCACTGGCTGCCTTGGCCCGGCTAGATGAGATGATCCATCGGCAAAGATGGGTCGTGCCAGTCTTGCCCAAGTGTGAGTTGGAGCTTCTCTTGGATGCCTCCATTGACCTGTGTACCCGTGGTAAGTATCATTGACTTTATGGAAGAGTGTTAAAAATAAAGAAAGAAATATGCTATGTGAATGGGAAAAGATTAGTGGTATTCTGTAATTTTTGAAGTTCTTTATTTTGTTTTTTATTTGCTCTTATGAATATTTGAATATTGAACAATAAGTTGTAAACTAAGTATATTTTATTCATTATTTTGATTGAATTTTTTTTTTTTTTTGGGGGGGAGGGGGTTATGTAAAAAATGTTGTTATGATTAAAAATGATTTTTTTTTTCTTTTATTAGGTTTGGACACAAGAAGTGAAGCATGCCAGAGGTTCTTCCGTGAGGGTCTTACTATCTCATTCACCAAAATTCTTACGGATGAGGCAGTTAGTAGTTGGAAATTTGAAATTCATGTAAGTATTATTATTATTATTTTCATAGTTATTGTTATTGTAATTGTAGATTTTATTATCATCATCATTGTTATTTTCTTTGAGAAAGTATTCAAAAATAAATTTTGCCATTACATAATAGTCAGTTTCATCTGTCTGTCTACAAAGTATATACATATCAACACATTCAAATATAGTCCTGAATTTATCACTAATAATAAACAATACCAGACATGTTGATTTTCAGCCAATCACAAGCCAGTAACATGCAGTCACTACATACAGCTAAATCTTGCTATATTCTACAGACAGAACTGGAAAAACAGACTGTAACAGAGTTTCATTCTCCTGATTAAAATCTTCTTAATTTGCCTTGATTGCTTTACAGAGGTGTATTCTCAAGAACTGTGAAAAATTAATTGAACTAGTGGTAGTGAAACTGCACCAAGACTGGTTTCCCTTACTTGATCTGCTTGCAATGGTGCTCAATCCTAATTCCAAGTAAGTGAAGGAATTAAAGCTGTGGAAGAGTGGCTTTGCTTATCATTGTGAATTTTCTTGGCAGAATATCATAAAATTGATATGCATTTGCAAATTTTGGTCATATTGACTTATTGGTTGATTTGCTTATTTACTTTGCTTTGTGCAAATTCTTCCAGGTTCCACACCTTCAATGGAACCCGCCCCTCGGAGACAGTACCTCAGGGGTCTCAGATTCCAGACTCTGAGCTGTTTGCTCGGCCTCCTGACCCTAGGAATCCTAGGGGTTGGCTGGTAGATCTTATCAACCTCTTTGGCAAGCATGGAGGCTTCCAGATTCTCCTAGAAAGATTCCAATCTGGCAAGAATCTGTCGGTTCCAGTAATTTGTGCTCTCCTCCGACCATTTGGCCTATGCTATGAGATGCTCACAATACCTACTATAGAAAAATATTTCATGTCTATTGTAGTAAGTATTATGATATATATATATATTTTTTTTTTCACAACTTTTATTTGTAAAGTTTTAACATGATTTATCCTAATTTTAAGGCATCTATTTTCACTTATAGTTTGTATGCCTGTTGCTTTTGTATTTATTATTTTTTTTTTTTTATCTTTCCTTTTTTACTTTATTTTTTCATCCAAGACTTGAAATAGGTAGATTATGTTTTATAGATAAAAGAAATAGATTGATAGGTATACATCCATATATATATATATATATATATATATATATATATATATATATATATATATATATATATATATATATATATATATGCACACACACACACACACACACACACACACACACACACACACACACACACACACACACACACACACACACACACACACACACACACACACACACACACACACATACACAACACACACACACACACATACACACACACACATACAACACACATACACATATATATACATATATACGTATATATGTATATATATACATATAATATATATACATATATATATATATATATATATATGTATTATATATATATTATATATATATTTATATATATATATATATATATATAATTTTATATATATATATATATATCATCTATATATTTAGATGTTTACATATATAGTTATATATATATAAATATATATTTACATATATATATATATATATATTATATATATATGTATGTATATATTTATATATGTATATGTATTATATATATATTATATATATATTTATATAAATATATATAATTTTATATATACATATATATCATCTATATATTTAGATATTTACATATATAGTTACATATATATAAATATATAGTTACATATATGTAGATTTATATTGTAATTCCAACTTGTCACCACCTCTGTCTCTTGATATCCTATTCAACTGCTACTTCATAGGGATCCATCTCTCTCAATCCCCTTTTCTCTCAAAGTGTCTGTTTTATAATGAGCATTTGTTATCATATCAAATAGCTTCTTGTTGGTGAACATTATTATTGATTATACTTTTACTTTTATTTAATTAGGAGGTAGTCCCGGCCTTCCTAGAAAACCTCACCGATGATGAATTAAAGAAAGAAGCTAAGAATGAAGCCAAGAATGATGCACTGTCAGCAATTATCAAAGCCATTAAGTGCCTGGTGTCCCGAGTGCCCAGTCAGGAGGAGACGGCCAAGAACTTGGAAATATTTAGGTTGAAAATGATACTCAGGTAATCACTCACTCTTAGATGCTATCCAGTGTCAATTATGTATTTTATGCATAATACTCTTCTATTTGTACCTCGGAAGTATACCAGAGGTACTGCCATTTCTGTTATGCCTATAGTAAAAAAGGAGCTGAATAGTTTGTAGGGTTGTAATATAAATCTATTGATGCCTTCATTCCATGAGAGGAATTTTCTATTTTATTTTTTTTCACAGGTTATTGCAAATATCATCCTTTAATGGGAAGATGAATGCTCTGAATGAAGTAAACAAGGTGATTACCAATGTTTCCTATTACTCCCACCGTCATGGACCTTTTGAGGAGGAGGAATGGCTAACAGCAGAACGCATGGCAGTAAGTTTTTCACTTGAAGGCAGTTTCATTAGAGCTTGATTGGAGGTTCCTTTGGGATCATAGTATAATTTGCATGACAGTAAATTAATATAAATGCTTATATTTCAATTGCTCTATTTCAGGAATGGATCAAGGAGAATCGTGTTCTACAGATTGTGCTACGTGATTCACTCCATCAGCCTCAGTATGTAGAGAAACTAGAAAAGATAATTCGCTTTATTATCAAGGAGAAGGTAAGAGTCTAACCATAGGGTGGAATATTCCAAAATAATAATTTTTAACATGTTAGAAATGTAAATATTTAATCTACCTTATGGCCAACTGCATCTTCATGCAGTTCACTATGTTAAGATTTACAGGGGAAGAACATTATTTGAAGAATCCTATTCAAAGAATCTAATGAATTTTCAAATTCCTAAGTTACAAAACCATAATGACATAGTCTATTTGAGTATAGAGGAGCATACAAATCATTTATAACATAATTCAAGAAAATAGATATGATTGTCTGATGATGAATTGAATCTCAGGATTTATTTTGTTAATCCTGTCTCATGTGTTTGTTTATATAGTAGAAAACTGAATCTGCCACAAAAGCAGGTTTTTCAAAAGAATGACGTACAGCTAAAATTGTGAGAAATAAACAACTATGACTAGGGAACCTCTGAAGATGTTTTGTGCCCCATTGAATTTGTTTAATTGTGGGAATATTGAGCTTGTCTTTCAGATACCAACAAAAGCATATGCTTTTTCAGTGCATTGCTAAAACCTTCTTTCCTTTTCAGGCTTTGACTCTAGAGGACTTGGACGATATCTGGGCAGCACAGCATGGGAAACATGAGGCCATTGTGAAAAATGTGCATGATCTCTTGGCCAAACTTGCTTGGGATTTTTCCCCAGAACAACTTGACCACCTTTTTGGATGCTTCCAGGCAAGTGTGGTGTATATAATGCTGTTCTTGTATGTTATTGATTTATTTATTAGCATTTATTTATTAATTTTATATTTTTATTTTTCATTATTATTTTTAACTATTACTATTAACCCTATGACGACGGTGCATCACACAGCTAAATTCCCGATACCGGGTGTCATGCCAGTGTGCCGTTTCCAATGCAATATTGCAATGGGCCGGCGTAGGGGTTTTCACTTATTGACGTTGCCCCGTTGGGAAAGGGTTAATATGGTCATTGTCAATATTATCAGTATTGATTTTTTTTCTTGAATATGAAAGGACAAAGATATATCTATTATTTATTAATTTTACTTTTTATTTTGATACATGATGAATATAATAATAATTTTATAATGTTATTTTCAGACAAGCTGGAGTCAAGCTAGTAAAAAACAGCGTGAGAAACTTTTAGAATTAATCCGAAGACTAGCTGAAGATGACAAAGATGGTGTCATGGCTCATAAGGTAATTTGTTACTTTTTTTCTAATTTTGTCTAATGTATAAGAGTGTGTGAGTGTGCTTGCGTGTGCTGCCTATTTGCAGATCTATCTCTAAATATTCTTTTTATTCATATTTCATGTCATTACATAATACTTATCTGTCTGGGTATATATATATATATATATATACACATATGTATGTATGTGTATGTATTTGTATATGTATATGTATATGTATATGTATATGTATGTCTTGCTAGATCAGGCAAAAGGTAGATGATATGTTTGGAACTTTTGTAATGTATATTCAGTGTTTCATGCTATCTTTTTTCCCCATTATTTCAGGTATTAACTCTTCTGTGGTCCCTAGCACATTCGGATGATGTTCCCACAGAAATAATGGATCAGGCTCTCAATGCTCATGTTAAAATTTTAGATTATTCATGCTCGCAGGTAATGTGAAGGAGAATTATTGTTCTAAGTTAAATTTTATACATATTGTAAAATTTCAATGGTCTGGTATTTTGGGATTGTTCACTGTTGTTGATATATCAGAAATATTAATGAAATAAGAAATGTACCTAAATTAAAAAGATGAGATGCTATAATTTTTTAGGTAAAAATGAGTGACACTTTGTACATACGACTCCCAAAACATATTTTGATAGATACATATATTTATTCATCCATTCCTTTTTAGGATCGAGACACCCAGAAGAAGCACTGGCTTGACAGATGTGTGGAGGAACTCAAGCATGATAAGTGGGTCCTCCCAGCACTGAAACAGATACGAGAAATATGTTGCTCATATAGTGAGGCTCCACCCAACTTCTCGCAACACCAGCGCCCTACTCCACATGTTAGCTACCGTCATGATGTTATTTCCAAGCTACAGAATCAGCACTCACTGGTGGTCCTTGTGGCAGATAATCTGACGACTTACATGAAGAATATTAGACTAGCTGCAAAGGGTAAGTGCATTAGGATGCAGATGGTGATCAGCTCATTTTCTTGTGCTATACTTTTCTTTCCACTAAAGCTTTATCATAGGACTTATTACTTGTCACTTATTCTATATATAACTAACTCAAGTTTCTTTCTATCAGTGCCATCTAATTTATGAATATTCTTTATTATTACAGAAAATCCAGACCTGAATCCAGCAGAAATTATTCCAGATGGCCGTTACAACCACATTTGTCAAGTTCAGGAGCGGCTAAATTTTCTCAGGTTTCTGTTAAAGGTTAGTAATGATAAAGTTGAATGCACTTTTAATACAGTCTTAATACCATGGTTGACTTATTGGTATCTGATAAACCGATAAAAGTTTTCTGATCATATTGCTCACATCCATGAAGATATCTCATATAGTTCTGGCATCACACATCTCATTATTTTGGTTAAATGGACAAATATTTTCTTATGATTAATAAATTATTACTTTTTCAAGGATGGTCAGTTATGGCTGTGTGCACCTCAGGCCAAACAAATATGGAACTGCTTGGCAGAAAATGCTGTCTTCACTGTTGACAGAGAATCATGCTTTAAGTGGTTTTCAAAATTAATGGGTGATGAACCAGATCTTGATCCGGAGATTAATAAAGATTTCTTCGAAAACAATATATTGCTCCTAGATCCTTCGCTTTTGACTGAAAATGGCATGAAGTAAGTAGCCTTGTTGGATAGTTTACATTTCCAACAATAATTTTCCCTTAATCCTTAATAGAATCTTTAGATAGATGTGAAAAATTATTGTAATTGGAATAATGATTAATAAAATGTGATTTTTTTTTTTTTTTTTATAATGATTATGATGATTGTATAAATGTTACAAATAATGATTGGGAGGTATTCATCCATGTGTTCTTTTTAGTTTATTTACTTCAACCAAAGGTACAGTACTGATACTTGAATGAACTTTTCTTTTACAGATGCTTTGATAGATTCTTCAAAGCAGTAAATTCAAAAGAGGGCAAGCTGGTTTTGAAGAAACGTGTATACCTCATGGATGATGTTGATCTAATAGGTGTTGACTATGTCTGGAGGGTGAGTTTTTTTTATTGGATTTTTGTACCAATTGTTATTGTTTACAAAATTCAAAAACTATTGTCGGGAAGATGCAATAATGTTTAATTTTTGTTACACAGAATGCATGAATTTTGTTCTTTAAATGTCTTTTGCTTAGTTGTCCATATATTGCTTACGTCCATATTTTGCTTACTTCATTGTATCATGACACTTAACTCTGTGAAAACAGGTTGTACTCTGTGGAACAGAAGACATCGCTAGCCGTGCCATTGAACTTCTGCGAGAGACATTCACTAATCTAGGACCAAGACTCCAAGCAAATCAAGTCATTATTCACGATGACTTCCTGTCTAGTTGTATGTCCCGGCTAAAGGTGAGACTATTTTGCTGTGGTAACTAGTATTTACTACTGATGAAAATGTTGATTTTTTTCTGTGAGTAATGATATGTGTAAATATTCATCATTTCATTTTTAAATTTGATTCATTTTACTTTTTTGCTCTTTGCAGGCAATGTATGACACTGTATCAGTGTTAGATCGGGATAAAGACTCGGTTAACAGAATTAGGCAAGAGACTACAAGAATGTGTCGTGTCCTTAAAGTTTTATATGAATATGTGTCAGAATGTGATGGTGATTTCGGAGACGATCGCTCGATTTTGCCACTTGGAAGGTTAGTAATGTTTACTTAAAAAGTCAAAGAAATATACTTTTGCAAGTGGTAAACCCACTTACATGTAAAGAGATGTAGATGTAGAGGATTGAAGAGTTTTTATTATTTTATTTTTGTAGGGATTAGTTTTCCTAATGATTGAAAATTAATCTTCAAATGATCTTTTCTGCAGATCATCAAGGGGCAAGCATTTGTCTCTCTTGGTGCGTTTCCCTGTGCAGGGTAGGCAGCCAGATGAACTAGATGTTTGGACTCATACTAACGATACTATGGGAGCCATCAGAAGACAGGTAAATTGTGTTTGTATTTTCTATAATTCTATATTTGTTTATATTTGGAAAGAATCATCACTAAAGATGTGTAAGATAGTTGCATCGAAGTAAGTTAATGGCTTGGCAGAAAATTTATGTCACCAGGTGTCTTAACTGTTTATTACCTTCTAGGTTTTGCACCGTCTGAAGTCAACAGCTCCAAATGTAAAAGTAGAACTCTACCTGAACACTGACCCCATAGATCCAGTTGATGACAAGAAGATCATTGCCCACATGCCTCTTAGAGATAAAATGGTTATTATGCATTGTTTTGGTGGTTATGTTGGCCTCAGTATTTTGCATATATCCGTATCTTAATTAATGAGGATAGTGGATAAATACTTACTGAAACTCAATATTGGAATAATAATTTCAACAAGTTCTTTTCTTTGCCTCATATGATATGGCAAAGGTTGTTTAATCAAAACTAAAATATTATTTTGGTTATTTCATCCAGGTTTTGACAGCTAAGCTAGTTCAAGTGGGAAGTAACATGCCATCATCTCCAGACAGTTCCTCAGATTCTTCAACAGGTTCCCCACAACATCCTTATGAGGGACCTAATGTTGATGCAGAAAATTGTCTTCCCGGTGTAGTAAGTTTCCTTCACATTCCTTCATACTTACTATTGTTATTATGATAATGATAGTAAATAATGCTGATGATAAATAGATAAGCCGTTTGTCAGATGGACTTTTACACTTTTTTTGTATGTAATGTGATATTTTCGGTTTTAGAGTATTGATTCAAAGGAGGAAAAATAATTACTTTTTAAAGTAAAGAAACCACATGGTTCCCCCTTTTTGTGAACAGTACCAGTGTCCCAAAAATTGTGAATTCATATTCTTTTTTTTTCTATTTTTAACAGATAATGTCAGGTCAAGCAAAGTATACACAATTCCTCCTGCAATTAGCAGACCTGGGCTGCACTTTACAGCTACCACAGTTGAGAGACAGTGCACGTGCCCTTCTTGAAATAATGCCAGCAGATCAGTATACAGGTGAGTGGGTGGATCTAAGATTTTGTTAAGAATTTAATCAGTATATTCACATTTCCTTTGATTTGTTTTCATATTTTTTCCAGGCTTCTAAGAATTGCTCTCTTATTTTGCAGTTAACAATTTACGAACTCTGTGTATGGAACATGCAAAGATTGGAGACCAGAACATGTCTCCTTCTTTAGAGAGCATTGTCTTTTCACCATCTCCATCACAAGTCCTCTATAACTTGCAGGTAAGTACATGATTAGGGAGATCTTTTAAGTATTGACATTTTACTAATAGACTTCCATAAATATGCTCCAGATATTGATAGATGGAATATGTAGAAGTTCTTATTTGTTTGATTGATTTCTCCCTTGAAATCTGTGTCATTTATGATTTAAGGGAACTTGTTGCTGGTTATTTCTTATTAACCTGTTAATGCAGGGTGACAAAATATCTTGTCAAG
>NW_028234420.1:12613925-12618925 GCF_977035675.1 Penaeus japonicus
GCATTTTTCTATGTTGAAATTACCATCTATTTATTCCCAAAGTTCTGGTGATCTTTATGCCAAATGCTAATTAGTATCTCATATTTCATATCATAAATAGCAATTAAAAGAAAACACCAACATCATAATATTCCCAGCCAAGTTTGAACATCTTGAGGTGTGGCCCATTTCAGGCTTTTTAACCCTCTCTGGACGGGTGGTACAGTACTGTACCGCGCATTCAAAAGCCCAGTGGCCAGGCGGCACAATATTGTGCCAGCCATTTAATTGATTTAGGCCTAATAATTCGAACGCCCCGGCATTGGGACATTCAGGGCTGGAATGCCCCCGTCGTAAGTGGGTTAAGATGTTCATACTGAATGGATATAAAAAATTAGTTTTTTTGAGAGAGTAGAAATGCTTGTATTATTTGTACTCCTCTGAACTGGAAATAGAATAAGGTGAAGTTTAAGTTATGTTAATGGATATTAGGCCAATAATTGATGCAGGGGTGAGGGAAGGGTTAATCTGGTACAACTGCAGACTCTCACGGAAATATGACGATCTTACTCTGGGGTAGATGAATTGAAATAGTGAAGGATTAATGAGTGAAAAGATCTTTAGCTGTAATTAGGTCTGAATATTTGTAGATAAAAGAAAGATGAGTAACCATCAATTCTGAAGGAGATTATTCAGTCAGATAGAATTAACAAAAGTGTTAGTGCTTTAGAATTTTAATTTGTTTTGCTAATTGATGCTTAGCTATTTTCACATTAGATGAATGTGAATACTTGTGATCTCTAACCCAGGCAATTTGCTATTCTTAGATATTGATGCCTTCTTTCTATTCTTCAGTTATTTATTGCAATCATTATAATACAGTTATACTAACTTAATGGCATGAATGATATAAAAGTACTTCTAGTAAACTCTAAGCAATTTTTTTTTTTCTTTACATATTCAGTTATTATTCATTCACCTTGTCCTTGCCAGACAATTGCCAGTGCCAGGAAACTTTTTTTTGTAAAGCTCATTACTGTTTTGTATGTGATAAATTTATTTTGAAGATTAATTTGTGATTTGGACTGAGATTGTTCTCTCTTATGTAATTATTTCTTTATACATATACTCTCTTCTCTTTTTCCTTTTGTCATTTGTTTATTCATTTAATTTTTCTCCATTCTCTGTGTATATGGTGTAGACTGTCAGTTTCATGACTCCATGTCCACTGCTCAATTAACCTGATCTTGCTGAAAATATTGGAATTCCACATTAAACTTACTCTGCTGCACTTCCGTCTCATCAACTAAATTTCTATTGTTGTCTCTAAAACAAATTATGTCTGAAAAGTCAAGTATTTGCAGAAATATCAATTGATCTAATAGAAGCAATCATGCGCATCATGATTTCCATCAAAACTATTATGAATGTTAACTAGGAATAGTTTTAGCCAGACTAGGACCCTTCAGGTAGATGATTGTTGCATAGCCAGATTTGATTCAAGTTTAGATTTGGGCATGCATTTAGTGTCAACCATTGCTCTACAGCATGTCTTGTGAGTTAAAGTAAATTTTGCACTGCATTTATATATTTATTTATCTTTTATTTTTTTCCCCCTCCAAAATACAAGCTATTTATTGTTTAACTAGGGCTTTATACCAAATGCTAATTCTCTCTTTGCTATTATATAACTTATAGACTCATATATCATAAGTTTAGAAATTATTAAAAATAAAAAATCTTAAGGCCCAGCCCAGGAGGAATATTTTAAGATGTGGCCTGGCTAGGAATGGTTAAGAAGGGATGGACTAGTTTATGGTGGGTTGGCTCTTTTTAATTAGGGGTAGTAGTGGTGTAAAAAGTCCATCTTTCTCTTTGATTTTCTGCCCTATTATTTTTATATTTGTATTGAAGGTTTATACAGTGTTCTTAAATATATATTTATGACTGGGCAGAGTTTCATTCTACTTGAAGATTATTTTTGTAGGAGTCCTTATTTGCTTAGATTTCCTCATATTTAGAAGAAGCATATTTATTTTGAGTTTTGTGTCATCTGGTGAACCAAAATTGGAATTATTAGTGTAAATTTACAATACCATTTTGCAGGTTACTGGTGTGGTCCCTGACATGAGTGTGGTCAGAGCTATCCTCAAAATTACCTGGGCTTCAGCAGCTGGCCAGGGCCATCTTATCACTTCATCCCTTGATGAGATTGAGAAGGCAGCAGAGAGACCGCCCACGAAACCACCAGATCCCGAGGACCTATGTGGTATGTTAAGATTATGGTCTTACTTTACTGTGATTTACCAAAATTTTGCTATTAATTGTACAAAACCATTTAATGTGTGTGAGTAGGTGGAATGTATTCACCTGCCTTTTTTTTATTGCAGTATTATTTTAAAGGTATTAATAGAAACACTTTTTTGAGAGAGGGGAAGTACCTGTTGGTAATATATTTTGAATGTACACCTTTATCTTACCTCCCTATTTTCAGTGTGCCGTGAGGGTCTGGAAACTCTATCAGTAGTTCTAGCCCTTTATCCCCCTGCTCTGGAAACCCTGACCAAGGACACCCAGTTCCACAAACTTGTGATGGGGTTGGTGTTAGTGGGTGGTGAGCGAAGCATACGTCAGTGTGCAGTGGAGCAGCTCTTACTTATGGCCACCAAATGCTCGAACTCTCCCCACACCCTCGTCGTCTTTATCGTCATGCTGTTCAATGTTCTTAATGGTCTCAATAGCGAGTACTCAAAAGAATATTTTCAGGTTTGTACCAACTTTTTTCTTTGCTGGATTATACTTCATTGCTTGTATTATCTACGATGTACATGTACATATTTGTATTTTCAATCTTGAGATATTTGATGTGTCTGAGGATAATGGTCTGTTTCAATAAATTGCTCATGTTACTTTCAAACGAACTGATATTATATAGGAATCAATTATCATCTGTTTGGCTTCACATTTTATTCTGAAATAATTGATTGTATAATCGTTATTCTATGATGGCCTGTGGATAATAAAAGGGATATGTGTTGATCCAAGTTATACAGGATTGCTGCTCTTCATAATGCACACTATTACATGCCCATTACTTCTCATTCTCAAGAAAACAGAGGCCAGAAACATGATTACATCATTGATTCAGAGAGCCTACAAGGGGAATGGGGGTATGGGGATGGTTAGAGGAAACTTGCTGATATATTAGTGGGCACTGTGAATACATCCCATTCAAAATTGAAAAGAAACTGAAAAACAACTTGTTTTTGACAACCATGCTACATCTGCAAAGGACACTGCCAGCCATAAATCTTGTGTATAATGACACCTGAATAGTGTTATTGTGGAAAACTGGAGAGACCTTTCTTAAATTTATCAGTTTGGTATATGCCATATTGCTCACAGGTGTTGTGAGGCAACCGCCCACCTTTAGTAATACTAGTTTGAAACGGTTCTTGGTCTGGAACCATCCATAGGAATATGGGACCAGCAACACCCTTTGGATTAAATATGAACCTTGGCATCCAATTTTTTAGGAAGTCATAGGCAAAAGGTGAAGGTGTTGGTGGGTGAGTAGTTTAACAAACAGTAAATGAAATTGATTAAGAGAGTTTTTGCCAATGAAGTAGAATCCCCTCACACAAAAAACAAGACAACAGTCAGCTGATGATTGGCAGCCAATATCAGAATGCTGTACCTTCTATACTAATTTATTCCAAATAGCTCCATGCTATCACCATGGCTGCATATTTATGATATCAAAAACTTATAAGTATGCTATAAATGGTAGAGGTATACTAAGATTATCATTGCTTTTATCTTCCTAATTATTTTTAATTTTTTTTTTCTAGCTGCTGTGTGGATTACTGAACTGGGCGTGTGTATCGAGTGTGACTGTAACAGGTGTTGATCGCCTACTAACCACAGAGGTGGAATGGCTGAAGAATGTCAGAGCCAGTGTAGCTCAGATGGCCCAAGGTGGACCAGAGCCTCCAGTGGATGAAACTCTGTTGGAAGGCCATCTCTGTGTAACTAGGGAGCTTGTAGCCTTCCTCCCTCCTGAGAAGAAGTATGAAATTGGTGGTGATCCTTCCAAAGGAATTTTTCTCATTAGGGTAAGTGTAATTTCACTTCTATAAATATATGTTTTTTATAAGCATTGATAGTAATTATTACTCAATTTTTTCACAGCAATTTTCCAGTGTAAACCACTTATGGATGTTTGTATTTGTCATGTAAACAATATGAAGATTACCATTTTATTAATGGTTGTTTTCTTATTTTTCAGGAACTTGTAGAAGACTTTATATTCCCATTTTCTAAGGTGTACCTTCAATTAGAGCATGCCTCAGAGATGCCTGCTGAGCAGGTATGTCATGTGATTTCATCTAAATTAAAAAAATTCTCTTGCCATCTGTTGAGAGCTGAAAAAGCAAATGAAATTGAAGTAAATTGTAGCTCATTGCAGATTTAAGGGAAAAATTTAGATATATATTTTTTTGTTCATGTATCAAAGCAAAATATGTTTTAGTGATTCCATATCATGATAAGTTTTTTTATGATAGAAAGAAGAGAGAATACTAATACTGATAAAACTTGTTCCAGGCCATACCAGTGTGCTCAACTCAACCAACTGTGATAGCAGCATATGAACTCCTAGTCACTTTATGTACTGGCTGTGTCCCCAACCTCAAACTGCTGGCAGAAATGCTCACCAATATGTATTATTCAGGTAAACATAATAATGCATAAGATAAGATATTGTTAAATGTTGATTTGTAACTGGTACATCCCCTTACCCTTTTATTTTTATTTTACTTTTGGGTGTAAAGGGTTGCAAGACAAAAGTGCTTGATAATTGATAATGGATAAGATTCCATACATTTTAGGATCAGGTTTATGAAAGTATAAGTCTATGTACACTGCAGTACATATATTGATAACATTTTGATTATTGTTATTGTTTTATTTGTGTTAATAGTAATTATTAGTGTACCAGGTCATTTTGTCTTTTTGGCTGT
>NW_028234420.1:12626425-12628925 GCF_977035675.1 Penaeus japonicus
AGTGTCCTTGCCAAATTGTGTCTTTTCTAATCCAAGGTCATTCTAAATTTTATCAAACAGGAATGGAAATGACCAGAGATGGTACAAGTTCGATGATGGGGAGGTGACTGAGTGTAAAATGGATGATGAAGAGGAAATGAAAAATCAGTGTTTTGGTGGTGAATACATGGGTGAGGTAGGTAGACCTTTTTCCCCCTCTCTCTTTCTATTACCCTTTTTATTAAATTGATATACATGAGAAATCTTGAGTTTTGTAGAATATTGGATTTTTTAATTTTTTTACCTAAACTGAGTTTTTGCCATTAAGTATCTATTGATAACCTGAATTATTTATTACAGCAAGTATTTGATAACATCATGAAGAGAGTTAGTTATCGGAGACAGAAGCGATGGTGGAATGCATACTTGCTGTTCTACACACGACTAGATGTGGAGGAAGATAATCTCTGCAATTCTATAAATGAGCTCAGCATAGGTAGGAAATATCTTTTCTTCAATCATAATTAAAAGCAACATGCATGCACACACACAAACACTCACTCACTCACTCACTCACTCACATGTAAGGATATGATCACGGATATGATATAATGATCAATTAACCCATTGCTGACGCGGCGCCTAACGACCTAACTGGTCGTCAAGGCGGGCAGTCTACGACACTAGCGGCACCGTCAAAAAATTAGAGGGACAGGGAAAGGGTTTTCTCCTCCCTCCAAGTAGCACAGACTAGCCCAAACAATATTTTTCCATAAATCCATTATAAAATGCGGGTTTAGGCTGACTTTGGAACCCTGCATCTCTAGAGCTAGCACCATTACAGCCATAATACTTCCGTGTGTGCGCTTCACCTGTGACCAGATCCAGATGTCGCGTCATGTACGCATTGTCTCCCGTCTTTTAGGCCTAATCAGTGCCGACATGTATATCATGACACCCGTACGCAATGGGTTAAAGATTTGATATGTTTATAGAACAAATTTACACATTTTTCCCATTGAATCCATTCATGAATAATGATATTCCTGGTGCGGATATGCATGATATGCCAAACTTCTATCAATAAACTGTATAGGCTATTACTAATTTAGCTTTTAAAACCATTCAGAATTTATCCTGACAACCATGTTTATTTAACGATATCTCAGCAGAACGACCAGGGTTGATAAAGATGCCAAGTGCCATCGAGCGATCAGTGGTGCGGCAGAATGTTAGGTTTATGCATTCCCGCTCCCAGTTTTCTCCAGAGTACTTCCAATTTCTCAAGAAACTTATATTGACCAATCAACCTTTTGTACTGCCAGCACCACAAGACAGGGTAAGTAAAGAGTAAGCTCATTGTGTTTTTGTTTTTGTATACCCCATCTTAGAAGTATGTGGATATTTATGTAGAAACTTTGTTTCTCCTTAAACTAGATATCTAAAGCCTGTGAATATTTGTTAAAAATGAAGCTTGCAATAGATTAAACTGTCAGCAAACCTGTGATTAAAAAGTAAAATAAATACTTCTGAGATTGTGATATGCACTTGACTTTTTAAACTTTACTTCCAGATTGTTGAGAGTGAAGAGATAGCTATGATTAGTACACAGTTGTGCAGCAAGTTCCTCTTTTCTGTGGGGTTGCATACAAAGAAGACTTTACGTGGACCAGCCCCAGAGTGGTATGATGCCCTGCAGGTAAATTGTTTTACTTTTACACTTTCCTGTCATTTTGTATTTCGATAAGAAGTAAGTTGCAAGAAATAGAAGCTGAAGAAAATGTATTATTCATATATTTGTATAAGTGATTGAGTTTTCTTCCACTTTTCCTCTAAAACAGGTCCACTTGCGAGCATCAGTCCACACCAGGGCATGGTTTGCTCAGCAAATATTGTTTGCCCAGCCACATCGGTTTGTGGAGTATCTCTTAGAGTGTCCTGCACCTGAAGTACGGATGGTATTTAGCAAGCTCATAGTACTTGTTGCCCATTGTGCTCGTAATGATGGCCCACAGCCCTTGGGATGGGGACCTCTCAAACATCATCCTGGTAAGAATTAGATATTTTATTCTCTCTGTCTGTCTGTTTTCTCTTTGCTTTGCCTTTTTTTAACTCCTTTAAAAACTGCAGTTCCTCCAGCCTGTCTCCCAGGCATAATAAAAACTTATTTTATGTTTCAGCATAACTAATTTTTTTATATTTTAAAAGCTTCATTTTCCACAATAGAGAAATGTATATTTCACTATTATACATCAAATTCAATATGCTGAGTGAATTAAACTAAGAAAAAAAAAAACATGAAAGGAATTAGCTATACAGGAAAGATGGTTGTCAAAGGGGAAGGGGGATGGGAAGGGATGATGACTTGGGTTGGATGGAACAGACCTTTTGAAACTGGTCTCATCTCAAGAATTTCAGCCTGAGCTGAGCATCCTAAGATGATTTTGTTTTTTGTTATTTTCTAGACTAATTGAAGAAATATGAATATATATATTATCAAAGTTATTCTAATTAACATTTA
>NW_028234420.1:12638925-12658925 GCF_977035675.1 Penaeus japonicus
TAAACAATGTATGATGTAGTATTTTCATGTTACTACCTTGTCAATAATTGTAAAGCACCAGAGCATACTTGTATATCACTGTATAAGATATAATTTAATTGAAATGGAGCACTTTTTTATTGAAGTCATTTAACAGATTTATTTTTATGCCAATGCCCTTTTTTCTTCAACATCATGCTTTTGTGTCCAAAATAAAACCAGTGCTTATTTTTATCTTTTATTTGTGTTCAGGATTCTCATTAATTTATTGCTGTATGGCTGAATATGCTAAAATATAACTAAAAAGTTTGTGGAAGTTTTCCAAGCTACCAGATTACACCTGCATATTCTCTTCTCCACTGTTTCCCCTTTTTAATGCAAGCACATCAACACACCTTTTCTGCTAAATGTTGAAATGACTAATTTTTAGAAAGAATTCATATTCCAGCCAGTTTTAAGGGGGATTCTTTTTTTAAATATATGATATTGGGTTAGATATCCATTGTTGCTGATAACCAAACCAAGTTACTGATTTGTGACATGACTTGATTTACTGTGATATGATTAGAAAGATAAATGTTCAGCAAGTTAATCATGTGAACAATAATTCACAGTGATGCAAGAATCAGAACTTTAACCTTATTGTAGAAAGCAGATATCTTGTATCAGTGACTATGATAACTAATTAGACTAGGATATTAGGAGCATTTAAACTAATTGTTAAAGTTAGATGGAAAAGGCACACCAGTACCTTCAAGAAGCACTTCGGCCTGTGAAGTCTTTTGCAAGATCACGGCCCTGTGTTTTTTAAGTGTGATGGGTATGGCTCCATGAAGTAATGTTGATGTAATACATATTTATGTTCATTTGGATTTGTAGTTTGATTTAACTTGACGATTTTTTATTTTCCATTTTTGGAAATCTCACCTCTTTTTCCTTTTTCTTGATATGACAATGAACATATTCTGGATTTTATTTTGTAATTTATTTTGAGGTTACATAATGGGATTGATTTCTGATCATATCACATTGAAGTTTAAAGGAAATAGAGACAATGAAACATGAGTATATGTAGATCGTGATTTTATTTAATAGGTAAAATATAGAGAATCTTGAGTGCAATTCTGTACTTTCACCAAAAAATGTTCACAAATTGTGAAGTCTGAAGCATGTGGAATTCCTGAGCAGCAAGTAAATAGAATTATTGTAAAATGAGCAATGTACTTATGATTTTTTTTTTTATACAATATGAATATTTACATCATTAATTATATTCAGCATAGAAAAGACATTGCTTAGTGTGATTGGCCTTGAAAGGGATATGGGAGATAATTTACAAGATGTAAGTGATGGTTAGAATCAGTATTTCCCTCCTTGATCCTTTAAAAGCTTTTATTTACTCTATGGCTTTTATTTTTATTCATAAATTGCATGATGGATTAGTCCACATATCTTCAGTATATCCAGAGTATTGATTAATACGTCTATAGGTACTGCAAGAGGCAGTTTGGGGATTTAAGGTAAGGAGTTTGAATTTTGCCATAGGATCATGGAATTTTAGTTGCTTGTGATTTAGATTAACACATCTGAATGTTTGGCTTTGATTTTAGCAAAGATGTACCAAAAGTATGGGTGATTTTATTACAAAAAGATATTTTGTGTGAAAGAAACAATTACGAAATTGTTTTATTTTTAGTTAATTTAGAAACAAAAGCCATAATAATGTGAATGATCAAATGATCATAATTTGAAGAAGAAAAAATTATATACAGTGTTGAAATGAGAGTAACATAAAATATAAAACGAAAACGGATGCAAGCTCAAAGATATGTATTCAATGAACAAATTAAAATTAACATGATAGTTCATTAATAAAAGTATGGAAGGAAGACCAAGTTATTGATTCTCAAAGAAAGGGTATATATATGGAACTGTAACAAACTAATACAAACACTAAAGATATGTAATTTACGTTTTGAGTGTACTCTACATAACTCCAGGTACAAAAGAACTGAAAAACATGAATACACACCATGCAGTCAATTCTGCATGGTTCCTTCCAGTCAACTTTAGCAGAAGCATGAGCATAGCAGCTAAATATGATATAAGAAGTCAGGCATAACTTAGTAATACAACCAATTTAATTAGGATTATTGATGTCTGTGAACAAGCAAAAGAGGGCTCAAGGTATTCCATATATTTTTCAGGGAGCATTTGAAAAATTGATCAACAGATTAGCAGCTGAATATGCAAGGAAACAAACAAACGATTATATAAAACGGAAGAAACAAGAATCTTGCAGAAGACTGTAAATGTAAATTCAGGCACATGCGCGCACACGCACGCGCACACATGCATACGCAGATACACAAATGTGCACACCCAGACACACACGCGCACAACCAGATACACGCGCATGCATGCATGCACATACTCATATGTACACACACACACAGAAAAATGCATACACATCTGCTTGCATAGACACACACATAAGCATAGGCATACACAAACATACAGATACATACACCCACACACGTAAACACACACACACACACACACACACACACACACACACACACACACACACACACACACACACACACACACACACACACACACACACACACACACACACACACACACACACACACAAAATGCATGCACATCTGCTTGTACAGACACACGCAAAAGCATACTCATACACAAACATACAGATATGGACACACCCACACACGTATACACACGCATGCACACACACATGCCCAAATCACATGCATGTACATACTCACACAGATATGTACACATACACACACACACCCCTGCAGATACACATGCACACCATTTTTATCATGATGTGCATATATATATATGTGTTAGAACACAAGTTTTGAGGAATTCAGACAAGCAATATTTTTGTTCATTTTCTATGGTATACTTCCTCTTCATATCCATATATAGTTAGTCCTTATCCTGTATTTTTTTTTCATATTTTTCATTCTTATGGATTTTCGAGATACCTTCACACAGTTAACATTCCATTTTAGCTGGACTATTATTAATGTTTTATCCATTTTTTTTTCATTTTTGTGATGCTTCAAAATTATTGTTCCATACACTTAGAGAAAATAACCATCATACTGGGAAAAAAAGTAAAAACTTTTTTTCTTAGTAATACTTTGTTGCCTACTTTTACTACAAAAAACATTTTTTTAGCCATACATTGGAAACTATTAATATTTTTTCCCTCAAAAATAAAATCATATATCTTCGAAAATATTAACATCTTTTCCTTCAGGGTCATATGATGCGAATAAATAATAATATCATAGTAAGAAATTCTCTTCTAGAAGCTGCAGGAAAGGATGCATGAAAAGCAAATCTACTTAATTCCTGATCTTTTTTTTTGTGTGTGTGTGTGTGTGTGAAAAGTAACTCCAAAAACAAACCATGATAACAGTGAAAATAGAATTCAGTTGTAATCCCTATTGAATGAACCTTACCTTCAACTTCCCGTCTCTAAGACATCCTCTTATTAGTCTGCTTGTTTGATTAATTTCCTTCGACGGTAAGAATGGACTATGCACTTCCCTCCTTGATTCATTTCTGTCACATGATTAACTAAGGTATAGACACTAGTAATGGAGAAGTCTACACAACTAAGACAGTCTTTCACGAAGACCAGCAATGAGTGACTGTGCTATAATTGTTGAAAATAACAAGTCCATCATCAGAAGCTTTATGGTGACTCTGATGGGAAACTAACGGACTGCCTGTGGCCATCACCATCACAAGAGCCGTGTCATTCCTAATGAACAATCTCCAAGCTTGTGCCCATACCTTTGCTAAATCACTAAACAATGCCTAGTGGTTGGATGCTTTGTCATGAGGTTTCCCAATCCATACTTGCCCCTCATCCACCACATTTTTACACAATGTTATTTGTTAGTTATGCACAGAGCAATTAATATTCTACACATCTTTTTAGTCTTTCCATTGTGATGCGCATGGTTTTTCGCACTTGAGCCTGCTCGATGTGACTGCCCAACATCTTACTCAGCAGTGTGGACTGTATGGGCACTACGCTAACTCTGAAGAAGGGAACCTCAGTTGTAAAACCGGACCTTGTGAAATTGAATGTAAAAAAAAAGAAAATTATACAATAGTGGATATAATAAGGTAAAACAAACGGACGCATAATTGCATTTGAATGAGAACTTCAGTAACTTTAAATATACTTTTTTTCTAAAGATATGTTAAAGGGTGATGGATGAGAACTGACATGAGAAACACAATTCATTACATATAAAGGATATTTGTTATATCATGGCAGGTGGAATGATGGTTTTGGTTACCGAAATGTATGATTTATACACTACTTTCAAGTCCAAATAATTTCAGTGATTAAATATAGCACTTGTCTGGAAAGCATGTAGTAGAAGCTACACTAAAAGTGGATTACTAGATTAAATATGTTGAATACTCTCCCTTCCTACTGCCTCATCAAACTAAAATGAAATCAAGGACAAGAATTTGATGGATATAATAAAAGATAATAGTAATATTAGTGAATATAAAAAAGATATTTGTTAATTTTGGATGGCTTTAAAAATAAGATATCAATGCACAAATTTCTGCACTAATTCCCACCCTTCAAATTTACATTGTTTCTTCCTTTTAATCTCTTTGCAGAAAACTAGAAATTATAACTGATTGCCATCACTAATATTTGAGAAAAAACATTTTGAACATCAACCATTAACCTAACAGATTACGTAAAATTGACTTCTGTGCCAACACACTGTCTCTAGTAGTAGCATCTTCTCAAAGGTTAAATAATATCTTGGAAAAATATCACATTGTTACAAATAAATATTCTAATCTCTGGCTATTTATCAATAAATCCACCCCCTTCGATTTTTATAAAAACAATGTAGTGTGAATCAATTTTAGCCCATACTGAGCATTGTTGTACATAAATTATACAATACCTAAAAACAAAGACCATGACTTTTAGGTGAAGTTCTTGGATATTAATGTAGTATACTTAAAGTAGTGATTAAACATTCAGAAAAAAAGATAAATTAATTGAAGTAGGCAAGTTATTTGATGGAAGAGGGAAATTTATTTAATCTGAGAATAGATCACTAAATACCTTTTTTCAGCATAAAATATATATATGCCCACCTTTGCTTTTTTTATATGAAGCAATATTTTGAAGAAAGAAATCTGTAGAGATGAACTAATTTAAAGGAACAAACTAAAGAAAGTGAATAGTGACTGGCTTAGTTAAAAGAAATATAGAGAAATGGAGAATATATTTACAGGAAATTACTAATGTACAGAGACAAGGGAACAATGCGTGTGTTAGTTCTTGGTGAGCTACTGTGCGATGTGTCCATTTTTTTGTAATTAATGATAGTGCTAAATCAAAACCAATGGGTAATACAAAACCTGGGCACCACTACATTCCAACTTCAAATAGTTACTGTTCAGTCTGTGAAACTGGTAAAACAAAATATGATTGTAAAAGCTGAAAGGAGAATATATCATGTAAAGAAATTGTACAACTATTAACTTCCTAATAATTTTTGCCAATACAAACAAGCCGATGGGAATAATACATACATTTTTAGATTCAAGATATTTTAATGGTGGAACTGAAATATCTCACTACACAAAAAGCTTACAAAACAAGAGGCTTCTTTTCATATCATTGATACAGCATTCCTTTAACAGGAATGGGATTATATTGTACCTAGAGAGATACGGAAGTGAAAAAAAGGGAAAAAGAAAGAAAAAAAAGTAATAAAAAATCAATATAAAGTGAGTTGAACATACAATCATCCTATTCTGGGGTTACCACTGAAAGGCAAATTCAAAGAACTGTCATTTCAAATTACACTGGAGCCCTCCAATAAAGAGTTGCAAGAAACGTGTGAACATTTCAACCTCCAGAATAGGATGATGACTAATATTTGTATCCTATATGAAGATCTGTTCTAGTGGTGTACAATCACTAGTCCTTCTTTGCCAAATCCTATCACCCAAACATACAATCTGTAAAACTTCTGTAAATATAAAAAGATGTGGAGTGAGAGGTTGCGGGAAAAATGCACCATGCCAGTGGACCTGCGCCCATGGTTTATTCAGTGGCATCCGTTATTTACAAGTGAGAAGAGCAAGACTGAATACACCATTGCCACAAATGCTAAATATTATATCCACTTTACATCATCTTGGACGACTTCACATAAAGTATGACCTATAAGGGTGAGGAATAACTTACCTCATACACGTATTAAATTATGTACCGAGACAAGCAAATCCTTTGTATTAGTATTTTTTTTTGTTTTTTTGCACTGACTAAAGAGTACAACTACATTTTGACCCTTGTACATCCATCTAAGCAATTAATTAATTTTTTTTTGTTTAAATCAAAGTCTTCTGTGAGCGCATTTTCATTTCTAATTGACAAATTGATGCTCCGGATGCTGAGAGGCACCTAAATCGTGGTTGGGAATGAATGCGGCCTAGAAAACACGCAAGTGTATTCAGGCTTCTCATTCACTTCACAATCATCTAGGCCCCTTCTTATAGGGTTCCCAGGCTAGGATTTCCTTAGGGACAAAAGAAGTTTTCTCATAAAGAGAACCCCTCAGTTAGGTCCCCAGTAAGAACCACCATAAGCTGGCTTAGATCCACCTTTGTTTTGTCCACCTGCTGTCCCTGCACGCTGACCACCAGAGCTGCCACCATCCTGGAACAGAAAAATCTTAATTGTAATTTGAATTTTCACGAAGGAGGATTTATTCTCGTCAAATATTCACATACGGTGGACAAGGTAGTTTAGAACATTTTCCTTATACTAATGAAAAGAAAGACAGGTTTTCTTTTCCACATGCATAAAAAACCTACCTGGTGGAGCTGATGATGCATGAGAGGGGAGTGGTGCTGTGCAGCAGCTGGGATAGTAGGGATGAACATAGGTGGGTATGCATTAGCAGTCATGGGATTGGTGCCAGAGCCAGCCAGGTTGAATGGCGGGGGAGTTCCCGTATGGAAACCTTGCTTGTCATAAGACTGGAAATTAGAAAATATCAATGAAATTGTAGCTTTAAAAATAAAAAGAAAATTAATAATCATCAAAGCTGATTATTTGTGAAGAAGACACAAAGTACAATAAACAAAATTAGATAAACAAAAAATGAAAAACTTACCCTTCCTACTTTGTTTAGGTGACTCTTATAACCTCCAAGCTCAGTCCCTGAATTGGTGGCTGAGCCTGTTGATGCCCCACCAGCCTTGTTCTGATTCTGGGATGCTGATCCATAACCAGTCTTGAAGTCCTGAGTCTATTTATGGAAAATAGAAGAATAAATAACCAAAAGAAGGCATGCAATGAAATTCCATAACCTTTGCAATAAAATGTAGCAGAAATATTTTAGCTATCGAAATAATGAAAAAGTAAATGATAAATCCTTATTAGGATATGCAAACTACCTGTGATAAGTTTTCATAGTAGCTTCCAGTACCATACTGCAACTTTGGTGCTGCTGGGAATTGGTTGGTGTTTGACCCAGTGTGCGCATTAGTAACAGGTGGTATCTGAATTATGGCAGTTGGTGTTCCATACTGCGGGAAGGAGCTTGGAACTGCTGCCATATTATGATACATGTAGAATGGTGGCATTGCTGCATTACCAGCTGCTGTGATGTACGTACCACCTGCCTGTGCTCCCTGGTTAAAATTGAAAACAATCATTATAAAAAAAGAAAATTGTACTTATGAACATAATAAATCCAAACTATTTCTCAACTAAGCAAAAATGCAAATAAATTTAATAATGTCTGCAAAATTTATTCCTATCAGAGAAAAAATAACTTACCTGTTGATTCATGGTGGAGGGAACAGGAGATGAATTTTGGTCAGTCCGGAATTTAGCATCTGCTGCAGAGTAAGCTGCTGATGTCATGTTCCCATCCCGGCCAGTGGCTAAACTGGTTGGAGCCTGCTGGTCAAGAACCAAAGGACTTTTAAATTTCTGTAACTGACATTATTTCAATCCCTTATAAGCAATGTTTTGGCATTTTCCTTTACAAACAAACTAACATTAAGAGATGGTGAGAGAGAGGGAGGGAGGGAGTGGAATTTAGACCTAAATGGATCAACCTGAGATCCAAATAATTTTTCTTAGCAATTGCTACAGTCATTCCAATTATAAGATCATGTAATTAATTCACATATCCATTACTAATATGTAAATAATGTTCATTATTATTGTATAATTATTGGAGTTATGTTGATGGTGAATTCATCATGGTCATACATGACCAAGAACTGCATGTTGTGGCCAACAGCTGGCTGAACATGGTCTCCCTCAGACTCAACCAATCAGCTTTCAATTTCCCTTTGGGCAATAAAGGGTTAACTAAAAAAATGAATTCAAGTTACCATATGAGGCAGTCGCTGCTGCAGCAATTGGAAGTCTTCCAAAGAGTACATAGCAGGCTGCTGGAGACCTGTGTAGAAGGCAGGAGGGAGAGCACCCTGCAGAGCTGCTGCTGCTGGTGGGGAAACATATTGGGAATGAGGAGCCATCATCTGCTGCTGCTGCTGCTGTTGATGTTGCTGTGCTTGCTGGTGCTGATGTTGCTGTGCCTGTTGCTGATGCATATGAGGCTGCTGATGCTGTTGTACACCTGGAGGCACGGCACCCCCTAATCCACTCATAACTTTGCCTGCAAAGAATTTGAAATAATATATGGATGTGCACTCATCCAAAGAACTTATTTCAAATGTGTAAAGTTTGAAAATCTACTCAAACAATATTCATATTTATCATCAAATCTACAACTCAATACATAAATTGCAAAATAGTGTTGCTTGTATTTCTGTACCTGGAACAGAGGGTTTAGAAGGCTGAACCGGATGTGCTGAAGCAGAGTTCAAAGAGGCTGATAACACTGCTGGGCCAGCGCTATTACTCGTGCTACTGCTGCTAACTGAAGCACTTGTAGATAGCGTACTGGATAATCCTGAGCCTCCAGTTGATGTCTGCTCTGCATAGCTCTGCAAAGAGTAAATAATATTCTTATGCTATACAATCAAATAATACTTTCTACTATCTCCACACTATTGTCATCATAGATTGTGGAGTTCCTATAATGTGGAACTACATCTACAGAAGATAAAATTAGACGTTTTTCAGCCTTGACTCTGATTCTGGATAAGCCATCTACTGTTTTTCAAAGCATGCTGCTGCTCAAAAGAGGGAGAGAGGGAGAGAGAATGAGAGAGAGGGGGAGAGGAGGAGGAGGAGAGGAGGAGGAGGAGGAGGAGGAGGAGGGAGGGAGAGAGAGAGAGAGAGAGAGAGAGAGAGAGAGAGAGAGAGAGAGAGAGAGAGAGAGGGAGAGGAGGGGAGGGAGAGGGAGAGAGAGGGAGAGAGGAGGAGAGAGGAGGGAGGGGGAGAGGAGGAGAGAGAGAGAGAGGGGGAGAGGAGGAGGAGAGAGAGAGAGGGAGAGGAGGAGGAGAGAGAGAGGGAGGGAGAGAGAGAGGAGGAGAGAGAGAGGAGAGAGGAGAGAGGAGAGAGAGGAGAGAAGAGAGAGAGGAGAGAGAAGAGAGAGAGAGAGAGGAGAAAGAGAGAGAAATGAGAGAGAGAGAGAGAGAGAGAGAGAGAGAGAGAGAGAGAGAGAGAGAGAGAGAGAGAGAGAGAGAGAGAGAAAGAGAGAAAGATAAAGAGAGAAAGCGATCTTATTAGGATATATAATTTATCCCTTTGTCTATAATTGTGCAAAATGGCATCACTGTTGCTTGTCATTTCAATTAACAAACATTAACGATAATTACCCCTCCACAAAAACTTCCCTACTGCATATGAATGACTAACCAACTTCATTCCACTCAAACATATAAATGGTCTACATGTTATACCTGTGTAGTATCCTTTACTACAGAGGGTGCAGTTGGTAGCCCAGCAAGGGGCTTTGGAGCTGTGATAGTACCCAGCGATGAATGACTAGAGGCATTAACGTAGCTGTTCTGATACTGACTGCTGCTGTTCCCTGCAACTGATGCCTGAAAACAAGTAAATCAAAAGATTAAAAAAAGAACATGAAGGTAAGCGAGCGACTGTGGAGAAAGAGAGAGAGAGAGAGAGAGAGAGAGAGAGAGAGAGAGAGAGAGAGAGAGAGAGAGAGAGAGAGAGAGAGAGAGAGAGAGAGAGAGAGAGAGAGAGAGAGAGAGAGAGAGAGAGAGAGAGAGGGGGGGGGGGGGTAGATTTGCTCTCATAATGCTTCTACACATAAACAAAGAATTTTATATGACTGAGTAGTGTCAAATGTTTCATGATTTTTATCATTATTATTATTATTATCATCCTCATCCTCATCATCATAATAATAATAATACATTCCATTAGCTTTTCTATTCTTGGAAGTAGTACAAGACAACAAACGAACCTGAGCAGAGAAACTGGATCCATAGCCACCTGTTGGTTGTGAACTACTGGTATTGCTGTTGCTATTTGTTGCAACTGCTGCACTATTAGCATTGCTATAACCAGTGCTGCTGCTACCCCCATTGCCTCCCTGTTGACTGCTGTTCGTGTAGGAATTCTGCAGGGATTCAGAACACCATTCATAATACTTAACAAAGAAGTTCATAATTTCATCACCTTAAGGTATAAACAGATGTTATAAAAATGTAAGCTACAGCTGAAATATAAAAGCATAAGAAATTAAAATACAGTAAAATGAAATATATATCAAACAAATCACCAAACTGAAAATACACATCTCCATCCAGTCCCCAAAATGACAAATCCTTTTAACCCATTCATGCCAGGTGATGTCATGCAAATATTTTGCTCCCGCTGGATGAAGTCCTATCATGTCATGATCTTTCCTCAATACATACGTTTTACAGTGTTACATGTTTATATAATCATAGGATTTCCATTTGTATGGACACATTTTTATTCACTTGTGAAAATGATGTAAACAAATACTAAAACCTCCTATCACCATCCAGTTGAAGTGGGTGGGTGAAAAGAGGCGCATTGAAGCACAATGCGGAATCGAGCCAGGAGAGTTCTTGCACTTAGTCACTGCACTCACTTGTTATCTAGTCGGTGGGAGCATTATGTAAATATAAGCTCCAGCATGAATGGGTCAAGATAGATATATAGCCATTAAATAATCATTGGGATTGCAAACAAAGAAGTGATGTACTATCATCAGAAAATGCACTACAGCAACATTTAAAAATAAATGCGATAAAAGATAAATCAATACCTATTATCTTAATTTAACCCATTGCGTACGGGGGGCCATGCGAGCTAACTGGCCTTCAGGACGGGCATTCTCTGACGCCGCCAGCAATGGCTAAAAATTAGAGGGATGGGGAAAATGTTTTCTCCACCCTCCTAACAGCGCAGACTTGCCTAATGAACATTTTCCCTTAAAGCCATTTCAAAACCAAGGCTTAGGCTGACTCTGGCTCTAGCTCTGAAGCTAGTAATGTTACGGTCATAATACTTCATGACTGTGATTAGTTTCTGATGTCATATCATGTATGCATTAATGTTTTTCTCTTAGGCCTTATTGGAGCTGTTGTAATGTCATGACAACCGTCTGCAATGGGTTCACTAATTTCCCAAAAAGTAGCCAACATTGAAAAAACGAATTTAATATAATATATATTCATATGAAATGAGTGAGTGTGTATATATTGCCGTTTGGGATAATGCATGCATTCACCATGTGTGAATGTGCTAGCATGCATGTGGAAATAACTGGACAAATATATCAGCATATGTAATATCTGTGTTACGTGTATGTGAATTATTCCACTTGAATAGTTCATATAATTAAAGAAACTGTAATTTAGGTCAGTGCTACAACAAAAATAATAGCAATCTAGATTAAATCACAACTACATATTGCTTCAGTCCAGTCATATCAAGAACAATAATCACCGGATCTGATTCCACATTTCAATCTGCTTCTTTTTCATAAACTTTATGTATTTCATATATATAACATGCAGATGCTTAAAAAAAATGTGGGGAATGATCCTTTCTCAGAAAAAAATACTGACATTCAGGACTAGGACAATACTTCTGAGATGAACTGGTATCTTAATAAGAACCAAAGAAAAGAACAGCACACAGTTTTAGATGCAAGGAAACATGAAGACACTATCTATATCCTTATGACAACTATGGAGCCCATTACTAACATATGTCAGGTACATGTATATAATACTGAAATTCCAAGCAGGTTCCAAATTAATAAAACAGGTGTGAGCATGGCAGCAGCAGGGAATGGAGAATGTTACCTGTGAGGGTGGCTGTGAGTAGGGGGCAGAGGGTGGGGAAGGGAAGGATGTGGAGGACTTGGAGTTGGTGTAGGACTGGTATGTTGGGCCAGCAGACCCAACCAGGCTCCCTAAACCACCCGTACTACCACCAGTCTCATTCTTGGTAAGGTCTGACAGGCCCTGAGGTGCTGCACTGTTGCTGACACTGCTACGTTGGTTCCCAGGCACGAAGGCCCCTCCAGAGGGCTTGCGCTCACTTGTTTGAGAGGAGGGGAATGGAATGGGCTCAGGTCCAAGCTGCAAGAGTGGGCACCACTAAGTTGTTAGGCAAAACGCTTAGGCTGCCCCGTGACTTGCTACTTACAATCACATGCTATGTTACTTAAAGCTATATAATCAACAGTTTAGGTTTAGGCAAGCCACGCAACAAATATAAGTTACAAGAAAAAAATTATCATCTGGACAAGATGTCATACCTGGCCAGCTGATAGAGGGATGTTTTGAGCAATATTTCTGGTAGATCTGAGCCTGGCTGAAGACAGCAGCTGAATGGTTCTCTGGTTAGTATATTAAATCCTAGCAGCAGGTTATTGACATACCTACAATCTTTTCAATTGTTCTTTAACCAATACTGGAGTCTAATAATCCCATGCAGCTAAAGGATGTCTACAAGGAAAATGCATGGTAGTGCTTATCTCTTGTAGACAGTGAAAATCTACAAAACAAACTGCACACTTCTTACCTTTTGTGTCTGTGCTAGAGATGATGAGAGAGGAGCAGATGCAAGATCCTTTGAGACAGGAGTGGAGGCAGAAGGGTCTAGGGCATTAACAGGTGTAGTATTAACAAGGCCAGTGCTGCTTGAGCTTGTCTTTACATCTGCAGTAAAATCAAAGGTCTCTGTGCCAAATTCTAAACCACTGAATTGTACATCCAATGCTGCCATGGCATCTTCTGGCATCTCCACTGCAGAGAGGGGTATCTGTGTGATGATGAAAACATCTTGATAAAATTCTTCCTTCTAGTTCATTTAATAACAATTCCCCAAGATCATTTAATATGGTGTACCGTTCTCCTGTCCCCCATATTTTCTACCTTCTTTACTATTATAATCCTATATTCTGTAAAACTACTTTCTCAAAAGCTCAATAAATGCTTGATTCTGATTCAATGTAAAAATTTGTCTAACATTAAACCTTTTCTTAACCGTACACAGAGATTTTCTACAATAAGTAATACCATAAAATGACATGTATTTCTTAAAATTCTTGATTTAACACTACACCGTTCTCAAAGACCTTTACAAAGAATTTAATTTGTAAATTCTGTTCACTTGTTATAACATATGTATAAAAAATATCACCTTTGAAGCTTGTGGTATCCGGGGTCTCTGTGTCTTTGGCCGAGAAGGCAAGCTGGCACTAACAGAAGACAGGCTAACAGCTTTGTTTATTACATTGCTGTTGTTGCTTATGCTGCTTGCTAGGCTGCTTGTAACCCCACTGTGCAGACCTATTAATAATAATGGTTAATGAGTATGTTTCCTGATGTTACAAACATTAAAACCTTTTACATGTTACAACACAGTAATATTAATTCAAAATTAACAGGAGGATGGAGAAAGGAGGAGTGAGTGGGACTGATGATAAGAGTAAAGAAAGAATTTTAAGTTACATTGATGATGATGGAAATACACCAAGTAACCTCTGCCTTTAAATGTCATTCCTTCTTCACCAAAGTAAAGGTTATCAAAAAAGAAAGAAAGAAAGAAAGAAAAAAAAAATTGTACCAGAGCTTGAGAAGATGGCTGCCTGGAGCTGGGCTGTTGGCGTAGCATATGGTGCCGGTGTTGATGATGCAGGTGACGGAGAAGTGACTGACACGCCCACTGTCCCTACGAGACCTCCAGCCTTCAAAGATTCACCAACATTGGTGCTGAGGCCACCCAATATTCCATGCTGACCTCCAACACTCAATCCTGGTGCTGGGGGTACCAGGGAGGCCCCACCTCCCCTACTTCCTCCACCACCACCTCCACTATTAGTATTGCTATTCCCACCTAACTGTGCAGAGGAAACTAGACCAGTCAGGGTAGACTGTGGGGCTGCCTTTTGAAGCAAGGCAGCCAAGTCCATAGTCTGGGGTTGGGTGATGGAAGCCGTGGAGGCTGTGGATGAGGAATAAGTAGAGACACTGGCTGTTGAGTAGTTGGACACCTGTGGAGGTTGATAGGTTTGAGGTGGGTTTGGGGCATAGGCCTGGCTGGGCGCCAGAGAAACAGCTGGGCTCACTGACTGCCCAACAGTTGAGCCCACAGCTGAGCATGCAGTTGGGGCTACTGCTGGACTGCCAACTGCCATTGGATCAGCCATGTTCTCTGACATTGGGGGTGCCACAGATGCAGCACCAGTGCCACCAGACGGTCCAAACACTGTCGTCTGATCTAACGACCCCGTCCATTCACTGTCCCAATCATCTGTACCAGGCGTTGGTTCATCATCCCAATTGTCTGAAAAGTAGTGTACTATTCATTATATACAGCATTAAGTTTTATTCAGAGAACTGTAGACGGGCAATATTCAAGAATCTGAACAAATGAAGATATCCCAAATGGGAAACAAACTGAATGACAAGAGTAAGCAAAATGGCATACTACTTTCATCAATACCTTAAAATAATGATGATAATTATAATTACACTAATGGTACACTAATGACATAGTGTTTAACAATAACACTGTATAATTGAAGACAGGTAGAACCCTCTAACTTATGAAATTTCATGGTTGTCTACATGCAATTTTGTGTTTGGGCTTTATTTTTTATTTTTATTTTTTTATTGCATGTAGAGATGCCATCCAACAACAATAGGTAAATTCATTAATAATACTAAATCCTGGATAATATTCATCACAAAATCTAGCATTGACCCATTAATGAGTGACATGCTATCATGTCATGACCCAGGAGGTCTACCTGCCAGTAACACAATATTATTTAATGGCATTTTGTGTGGCTCGCACGCAGGATGATCAGGCATGTAGCAGCTGGCCACTGCCTCAGCGGCCAAATAGCCCTATGCATCAGGGCTGTACAATTCAAAATACAACAGCGTTCTGCCCAGGTGGAGTCAAAACAAGCCCATTGATATCCACAACCAAACAAATGATACACTACCTTTTGAGACAATACTCACCAATCTTAAGATTGTTTTGATGATTGGGCTTGTCATCTGTAAGAGGTCCCCAGGTGTCTATGGAATCAGGGAACCCAGGAGCCTGTCTATTCTGGAATGTACGTGGGCCCATGGCATTCCCTCGACCACGTCCACCTCGTCCTCTTGCCAAGGGAGTTCCATTGGTCATCCTTCCTCGCCTTGACCCTTCACCACGACCAGGGCCATCCCAGCTTTCACTGCAGAAGTTAAATATAGCAGATGCAGAATTATATTTTCAACCCATTTCTTATGCTTGAATTAAAATCACATTTTATAATGATAGATAGTATCTAATAGAATCTTCAAAATTTCCTTTGTTTCACACACAAACAACAATTTCTGTCATCCTTTTGCAGACATCCACACTCTCCCATTTCGCAGCATACTCCGTTCTGGACAGTAATATGTATTCAATTAGATACCATCAAACAACATAAAAGGAGTTTCTGATGCAAGTAACCACATCACCTTCAGTCATATTTCTCATGTAAAACTTACCTGTCACGGCCACCGCGGCCGCTGCCTCCACCTCGCCCTCTAAACCTGGGTGGTCCACCTCCCCTTGGCCGGGACCCACTGCGCTCTCGGGAGTCGACCCGCCGGTTCTCCTTGTTACTTTCTGTCTCCGTTGGCTGTGGTACATAATGTATGTCTAAATAAATTGGTGCTTACAACTCTCTCTCACTAGAGTTGAGAGTGAGGAATTAAATATTCTATACAATAGATAGAAAAATAAACAGAGAGAGAGAGAGAGAGAGAGAGAGAGAGAGAGAGAGAGAGAGAGAGAGAGAGAGAGGAGAGAGAGAGAGAGAGGGGAGAGAGAGAGAGAGAGGAGAGAGAGAGAGAGAGAGAGGAGAGAGAGAGAGAGAGAGAGAGAGAGAGAGAGAGAGAGAGAGAGAGAGAGAGAGAGAGAGAGAGAGAGAAGAGAGAGAGAGAGAGAGAGAGAGAGAGAGAGAGAGAGAGGGAGAGAGAGAGAGAGAGAGAGAGAGAGAGAGAGAAGGGGGGGGAGGGGGGGAGGAAAAAAGAAAAGAAAAGAAAAGAAAAGAAAAGAAAAGAAAAGAAAAGAAAAGAAAAGAAAAGAAAAAAAGGGAGAGAGAAAGTGGAAAGAAAAAGAGAGTGCAGGCATAAACTTCAGTAAATGCTAAAAATAACTATTTTTTAGGAAATTTGCTTCAGCTTACCCAAAAAATTAAATAATCAATTGCCAAAAATATAAATGATTTCATCTTTACACACATGCTATTAATATTTGTCCAAATAAAATAATTTTGATATACTCTTAAAATCTCCAGGAGGATCACAACCAAAACCTAATCAACTGATGTCTGAGTTATAGGAAATCCATAAAAACACTGCCATCATATTTCAATAAATATTCTCACATAATTCTAGCAAGCATCCTGCTCACAATCTAATTTACCCATCTATCTAAATAAACTGGATAGATAATCTAACTTTAATAAGGAAAGTGCATTTAGTAACTATTAACTAAGTTATCTTTGGCAAAATAAAGTCTAAATACCTTGCTTGGTGTTGGCTTTTTCTTCTTCTTGGTTGACTCTTGCCACTTGCCTTGATCGTCCCCTTCTAACAGAGCGTCAATGGCAGCATTCACGTCATTATCACAGTCGTGGAGGGCCACCAAGGCATCATCTGCATTTACGCCTGTGAACTGCATCACCTGAAAGACAAAGTTTTGTTTTGTTTAAAGAAATGGAAAAAAAAGAGGTTAAATAGCAGCAACATATATCTTTATAATTCCACTCTCGAATATTAAAATGTTCCAATAACAATATTAACCTCTTGACTTTTTATTCCATTCACAGAAACGTCTCATTACTATAAACTGCATATAAGTGAACATCAAAGAATACAAAGTAAATCACTCTTTCACACAGAGAAACACTAGGCCTAATACACTGTACAAACCTGATTCATTTTCTCCTGGAGCTTTTTTTCTGGTTCTGTTCGCATACTGTCAATCATCTGGGCAATTCGAAGCTGTTCCGCTGTGGGTGCAATCTTGTGTGGCACAGCTTCTCCACCCTTGTCTTTATCTATAGCCTGGCTGTCCAGTTTCTGTTCCTGAACTGGCTGTGACTGTTGCTGTTGTGTTGCAGCAGTGGTGTTACGGTCACCACCACCCGCCTTCGGACCTTTGTTGCCCCGGCTGCCTCTGCCCCCGGAGCTCATCTTAAGAAGCTAATTTATGTACACTTTGTATATACAAGTGCTGGAAAGAGAGAAAAAAAAAGGGATCTCTGTTAATATCTCTATAAACCATTGAGAGAATGGATCTCTGTCAGCACCAAATCAATCCAGAGTCAAAATACTGACAGAACAGGAATTTCCGAAGAAACCCAATTTCAATGAGTTGCAATGAATTATTTAATTGGAACCTAAATCTGGTTCACCCCCATAATTCAATTAAATGGAGCCTGGGCACCTAAAATTTTAATCATATTCTGTCACTAACTTTTAACAAAATCCATATGACAAACCAATAGATTATTTAACCTCTAAAGTCTTCAATTGTAAGAATGTCACGCTAAATCTTTTAGGTACAGTCCAATTCATCATAATTATGAATGAGGTATCAAGCCATTGATAGTGGATGGCTGATTTGCTGTCAAGGCAGCATTGGTCATAAATGCGGATGGCACCATGCCATACAACATAAAACCGCTACATTACATATTCTATTAATACCTCGGCCAATTGGTTAAAATACGGCAGGTTGTTACCCATATTCTTCTTACGGTAAATGAGATGTATGTAGTTTACACAAATAAAATTGGTAATGTCTGGCAAAATTTCTCCAGGTACACAAAGGGAAGGAAAGGCTAAAGATATTTGATCCATTTGATCCAATGTAAAAATAATTCAAACCTTCCTCAGTGATATACTCAAAACAGCAGCAAATGCACCCAGTTACAACCTGAGATTCACTGACAGGGTTTGCTTCATTATATTCTATAGATGACACCACAGATCAATGAGAATGAATATCAACATGTTTTTCTATTATGGACAAACACTTGCATACATCTACCAAATAAGTCTTGTACAACACTCTCCTGTTTCCTTTCCTGTCTCTGACTTGGATTTATTATCTGCATTTCGAGGCAAAATAATCAATTATATACCTGCATTATCTGAGATAAAAAACAAAAACAAAGATAAACTTCAAGTTTCCTAACAAGAAGAAAGCAAAATAATTATTCTAAAAAAAAAAAATAATAAAAAAAAAAAAAAATAATAAAAAATAAAAAAAAAATAAAATAAAATCAACGATATGGAACATGTTCCTGAATTGTACTCTTGTGTAAGTATACGTGTGTGTATGTGTGTAAATGTATATGTGCGAATGTGTAATTGTATGCCTATATGCATAATTACGTAGAATGTGTATGTAGGTCTAAATGTATGTGTATGAGTATATGTGTGTATGTGTATGAGTGTATGAGTGAATGTGTGTGTGTGTGTGTGTGTGTGTGTGTGTGTGTGTGTGTGTGTGTGTGTGTGTGTGTGTGTGTGTGTGTGTGTGTGTGTGTGTGTTGGTGTGTGCGTGGGTGGGTGTTGGTGTGCATGTGGGTGTGTGTTGGTGTGCGCGTGGGTGTGTGTTGGTGTGCGCGTGGGTGCGTGTTGGTGTGCGTGTGGGTGTGTGTTGGTGTGTGTGTGTGTTGGTGTGTGTGTGTAGGTCTGTGTGTGTGTGTGTTGGTGTGTGTGTGTGTGTGTGTGTGTGTGTGTGTGTGTGTGTGTGTGTGTGTGTGTGTGTGTGTGTGTGTGTGTGTGTGTGTGTGTGTGTGTGTGTGTGTGTGTGTGTGTGTGTGTGTGTGTGTGTGTGTGTGTGTGTGTGTTGGTGTGTGCGTGGGTGTGTGCATGTGTCTGTGTTGGTGTGTGCATGTGTCTGTGTTGGTGTGTGCATGTGTCTGTGTTGGTGTGTGCATGTGTCTGTGTTGATGTGTGCGTGTGTGTGTTGATGTGTGCGTGTGTGTGTTGGTGAGTGCGTGTATTGGTGTGTGTGTGTATTGGTGTGTGTGTGTGTGTGTGTGTGTATTGGTGTGTGTGTGTGTGTGTGTGTGTGTGTGTGTGTGTGTGTGTGTGTGTGTGTGTGTGTGTGTGTGTGTGTGTGTGTGTGTGTGTGTGTGTGTGTGTGTGTGTGTGTGTGTGTGTGTGTGTGTTGGTGTGCGCGTGTGTGTGTTGGTGTGCGCGTGTGTGTGTGTTGGTGTGTGCATGTCTGTGTGCTGGTGTGTGCGTGTGTGTGTGTTGGTGTTTGCGTGTGCGTGTGTTGGTTTTTGCGTGAGCATGTGTGTGTGTGTGTGTGTGTGTGTGTGTGTGTGTGTGTGTGCTGGTGTGTGCGTGTGTTGGTGTGTGCGTGTGCGTGAGTGTGCCTGTTTGTGTGTGTTGGTGCGTGCATGCGCGCGCGTGTGTGTGTGTGTGTGTACATGTGTGTGTGTGTGTGTGTACATGTGTGTGTGTGT
>NW_028234420.1:12663925-12666425 GCF_977035675.1 Penaeus japonicus
CTGGACGCCAAGCCACAATTTCATTGGACTCCAAATTCTTACTTTTCACCACAAACTGCAGCAAATTCTTCAAAAAGAATTTAGAAAATACTAAGTCGATATCATTAAAAGGAAAAAGTTACTGCGCTTGTCTTCAAACAAAATATCCTGAACATATCTACAATATGTACACGCCATAATATGCAGTCTGAGCCTCCACTTCATACAACCTACTATCGGGGTACTTGTCAAAATCAAAATTTATTTTTCTGAAATACATACTTCCAATACACCTTTCTTTATCTGCATAAGTATTTTCTGGCAATCTAATTTGCAGTTATTGGAAATTGGAAGAAAAAAATAAACAAAAGGCAAGCTATCCACCATGAGGTTAAAACACTAACGACAATAAATCCTTAAATCTACTTAAAAATGTAAAAATGAAAAGAAAAAAAACGGGGCGGTATAGCGTGTTCAACAGTCCAGCCTCAGAAGTCACTACTTGTTGCAAAAAAACTTCTCTCTGAACTCACCGCCCTGTTATGGACACTTGCACCTGCAATGCCCCATACCCAGACAATAATACAAACCCTAGAGAGTAAACTAAGTCCCATAAACATGCCCAGAAAAGCGAGGAAGCGAGACTCTGGAGGGAAACACGACCATGAAGCGAGTGTGGCTTTGGTAGTAAACAATGGAGACGCTGCCACTAAATGCGTCCATGTTCCCTTCTACAGCGATTTTGGCATTCCCGATCCAAATACTGACCAAAGAAGAGGGAAATAACACACGGCACACGAGTGAAGCACTCCTACCACTTCCGAATCCCGATTTGCCGCCACTTCCACCCGGTAAGGACTGTTCAATAACACATGCGAGCTGGACGCCATTTGCCACATCCTAGGCCTACATCACACCGGTTTTAAAGTCTTTTTCTACGTAAACTAGGGCGTTTACACCCGATTCTCTGATATATTACACTTCTTGAATCATTTGCGGTGCCCATTAACACATCCGCTGATTCACATACCCAGTAGATGTTTTTAAAAATCACATTAAATTTACGGGATTCATATTTACCTAAGAAAATGCGCTCACAAAAGCTCTAGGGTCACGTGACCAGGGATTGCGGAGCGCATGCGCATTACGCCTGTGACGTCACACTAACGTTTTCTTTGATAATTTGCTGAGACACTTCTTTGCATCTCACCTTTGAGATATATTGTTCCCTACACTGAACAGGAGCATTATTTCTATTTCAAAATTACAATGTATAATTTTGCAGCATATGCGAAAGTTTCTATGCTTGTAATCCCTTTATTCATGAATGAATGCATTCTCTTCCGACCACGTTGTGGATAAACTATTAGAATTTCTACATCATTTTTCGGGGAATCTGGTAACTCATATCTTGGAAGAGTAAATGTGTACCCTAAAGCAGTTCCGTTAATATTGTATTACCCTGTGTTTCATAGTATATTTTCGGAAATATTGCTACACCAAGAATCGCTTGGGAGAACGCGTAGTGGCTGTATAACAGGGATGCCATTGTTGAAGTATTCTCACAGCGATTTTTTTTCTGTTATTGTTATTAATTGTTTCAACAACGCTGTAGACAATTTGGCCATTCACCTGTAAATCGACATTTTGAAAATTATTGACACAATATTTACATGCGTATATTTATTGTAACAACAACTTCACGTGTTAAGGTAACCTATTCATTGTGTAGCATGCAGTGACATCTTCCTCACCACTTACCATGTGGCGCGCCTCGCCCTGTCACCTCATGCCGCCGCTCACGGCCAGACGGTGCATGGGTGGTCAGAGAGATAAGGGACTGATGCAAGATAGCGCGCCCACATTGGAGTTATTGCCCTTTGAAGAGATTGTAGGAGTGTTCAGCTCCTGTACATTTCTGTATATTTGATATTGATATTCTGAGTGATAGAGGAGTTATGAGATTCACTTCCCAGTCACATTACTTATAAATCACAAGAATATTGTGAAAATTATACGATACTGTGTCACTGCATGTTTGAGGCTATGGTAGTATTTTTTACATTGCTAACGTTATGGGTAAGATGGCCAATAAGTATTTTAAGGTTAAGTTATTTCAATAACGGACCAGTTATCACAGATTTTCTTAAAATTCGAAGTATGTATCATTTCGGGAGGGGGGGTCCCCCTAAAAAAAGCGTGAATATCTCTAATTGTGTTTGCAGTAGATGTGTTGCAATTCCTGAAGCAATGGAAAGATAAACACGCCTTTTTACATATGCAATATTTTTAATTTAGGAGGGATTTGTAATAATCTGGTGGAAGATTAAAAGGCGAGGGCGTGGTGATAAAGAGATTGTGTTTCACCTTTGGATTTCCCACGTTTGTACCTTTTCACCATTTACGTTATTTCGAGATACGACAGGCAATGATGGCCAGGCAGAAGGAAGATAATTCAGGATGATATAATTCATATAAATGGGTGAAAAGACAAGGGACATGTGACGCTTAACATTGGCAC
>NW_028234420.1:12693925-12696425 GCF_977035675.1 Penaeus japonicus
GGACGCCAAATTAGAGCACTACCTGATGGAATGCGAGCACACTCGCTTCCTCAGGCAGGGCCCAGAGACGACAGCCGCCGGGCTGGTTAGACGGCTATGCCTGTCACTAGCCCCCTGGCAACTGGAGTGCCTACAGGCAATCCGACCTCCACGGTAAAAGTTCAGTTATGATGATCAGATGAGTCAGCACTTATAGCCAATAGAGACCGGGCTACCCCATCCACACAACCCGGGCGAAGCGACGTCTTCGCAAAATCTCTCTGAACTGAGCTGAATTGAATTCAGCGATAATGATCAGATAAGATTAGATAAGATGAGTCAGCACTCATAGCTGGCAGAGGCCGGGCCGCCTTGAGCATATAGCCCGGGCGAAGCGACGTCTTCGCATATCTGTCTGAACTGAACTGACTGATGACTAATTGCCATCATCACTTACTCCTTTCTCATAGCACAATAAAATAGCACAGTGATCCAAAATCCCCGAACGTCATGTACATCATGACGCCCTTTGTTAGGCCAAAGCTCCTACGTCATGTAAGTCATGACACCCGTCCGCAATGGGTTAACCCGTTGCCGACAGGGGATAGATTTGCTTACACAGGCTCCAGGATGAGTTTTATTTCTGATCGAGGCAGCTTCTGCAACATAATTTGCTTTTTCCCACTCCCTTTTAGTCACTCATTGTAGAGGTAGAGATATTTTTGGGTTTTGTTTTTTTGTTTTACTGTTTTTAGAAATTTATATATGTCATATCACAGGCTCCATCAATTCTGCAGTTGACTAAAATTGTAGTTCAGGGTCCATATCAACTCATTTTTTTTCTTTATACTCAATGTGATAGAAGTATTACTGTTTTAGGGGGGGGGACAAAAAACAACTTTATTTTTTTGTATTTCTGTGCTGTCACGAACAAACACGAAACTTATAACCATCCAAAATGAAGAGGTAGGGAAGAAGAAGGAAACTTGTGCTTTTGACAGTGAGTGCCACAAGAAAAGGCATCCCTACTGGCACAGGGGCACATTGTAGGCATTGGGCATGGTGTAAGTCACCTTCCTCCTCTCGTTCTGCCTGCACATCTTTCATCTGCAGTACTTTAGAGCAAGAGGTCGGCAACTTGCAATGTGCAATCCCTCTATAGAGATAGTGCTTGCTAGAGACCGTAGAAGGGTGCCATTCAAGGCTCATTCTCCTGCTGGTGCTAGAAGAAAGTGGTGCCATCTAGGTTTTGGAAGTGAGTTGAAACCCATTTTGCTTATTCCCACTGGCACTGTTCTGTCTTTGCATGGCTGCAATGCCAGGGCTCTCAAACGCATAGGCCTAAATCAATTATGCGATTGAAGGCGCATGCTGGCACCCAGCGCTATGCATATTACATAATTGCCGTCTGTGGACGGCGCCCGGCGATATCGGGTTAATGCCATGTTTAACCCATTCACGCCGGGGCAGTTCCGGCTTTGCGCGGTCGCATTTGTTTTTGTTTTTGATATATGAACATTAACCCATCCCCGACGGGGGAATTCTAGCCTTGAATGTCCAAATGCTGGGGCGTTCGAATTGTTAGGCCTAAATCAATTAAATGGCTGGCACAATACTGTGCCGCTTGGCCACTGGGCTTTTGAATGAGCGGTACAGTACTGTACCACCCGTCCAGAGAGGGTTAAAGGAGTAATCAATATAGAAGTACAACAGTTAGAGCCCCTTTCTTATACAAATTCACCCCCTTACCCCTGTTGGACCATTCCATATCTGCTACTGTATGGGATTTTTCCATTTTTTTATTACAGAGTTTTGAGGGAACATATGAAATTCTAAAAATTCCCAGCCTTTATGGGTTATATTTTACCAATTCCTGTTTAGCTGGATATTTTCCCAAAATCATCATAAAAGTTTCCTACATGAATTCACACTGTTGATATGATTATTGGGTTTGGATGTCCTAACTAATTAAGTGTAATTGTTTTAGTTAACATATAATTTTAGGCCAAAAAAATATTAGGGCATTTAAAGGGTTCTTATGAAAAGAGACTGTCAAAGGAGGATGAAGATAAAATAGAATGATAGTCTTCATGATGTACAACATTGCTACATAATGTGAATTATATTATTGCAGTTGGCCTTGTTTGATTTTCTTATCAGAAAATATGTTTCTAATTAGTTTTGTTTATTTTTTCAGAACCTGGGTGAATTATTCCTAAAATGGTTGGAGAAAGAAATAGATGAAAAGCGAGTGTCAGAGAGAAATATCCAACCCCAGTTCCCATTACTATGGGAAAGATTCCTGAGAGAGACCCACAAATCAGATACCTTTATTTCTTCATAAATATTTGATGATTCTTCTATATTTTTTATTTTGCCAATTGACTTTACCATAGAACTGTAATGCATACTGTATATATTTTAACAACATTCCCAAATAGAATAATAAGAATGGGTGGAGACCTCATCATAGAATGAGAAATCTCCTTTTACTTTACCTGAAATGTAATGACCACAGGGT
>NW_028234420.1:12713925-12716425 GCF_977035675.1 Penaeus japonicus
AACAGTGATGTTTGAGCACTTATCTCAGTACGGTGGTATGTTCTTCCCTACCTTTATTTTACCTTTCCTTTACATCTCTTGGATTTGGTGCTAGATTTCCAATGATCCATACATATATAACAAAGCATTTTTCTCTATGTCTGTGTAGTGAGAATAGTCTCTCCCAGTAGCTAAGACCTATCATGTTGCATATTTTTCTTGTAAAACCTTTTTGAACTTGTTTTAGTAACATCTTATTTTTTGTAAGACTTGGACTCTATACTTGGCATCAATATTCCAATCTTGGAATCACTAGTGTTTTCCATAGTGGGAGAAGGTGTTCTGGATCCCTTGTGTTAAAAATCCCCATCACCCATCCACTCACAATGTTTCCTTTTCTGACTGTCTGCTCTATATGGTGACTGAAGTTCATGCCATTGCTCATATAAAGTCTTAGATCTTTTACTATTTGTTTCTCCTTAATCTCTTTTCTCTCAACCACATATGATCTTGGTCTCAGATTTCCAGTTAGACTTTACCCTATAATTTCAAATTCATCAGCACTGAATTTCATAGTTTTATTTTGCCCAATTACAGGTGGTATGTAGATCCTCATTTAATCTGTCTTCCATATCTAATAAATTTATTGATGTACTTATCCTTGTATCATCTGCAAATGTAAGTGTTTAATACCTTTGTCAATGTCACCAAACACGATTAAGAGCAACAGAGGCCCCAGAGCGGACCCCTGTGGCACTCCACCTAATACATTTGATACATTGGAAAAAAATCCACTTATCTTGCTTGCGTTTTGTTAGGAAATTTTGTATACATCTTCCCACTTTTCCACTGATTCCATTGTCCTTAATTTTACGAATTAGAATTCCGTGATCTACTATATCGAAAGCTTTTAAAAAAAAAAGGGCATATTACATCAATTAATTTCAGTCAAGTCCCTTAATATGTATTCGCAGTGCGTCAGAATTTGGGATAAACAGGATCTACCATTACAAAAACCATGTCCCGGATTTATCTTGTTTGTCATTTGAACACTTAAAAAAAAAAAAAAAAAAAAAATACTACGTGAGATGTTAATGTCACTGGTCTGTAGTCTTTTCCCTGGTCTTTGTTTCCACCTTTATATATAGGGATTATGTTACCTTGCTTCAGTATAGTAAGAATGATCCCGTGTCCAAGGATTTAATTCAAAAGGTTACCAACGGTTTTGTTATGGCCTCTTTGCATTTTTTAATTGCTGGAATTTCCTCTGATACAGCTGCTGAATTTGTTGCAATATCTTTAATTGCCTCAAGGATATCTCTTTCATTGAAAGTTAAATCTGCGAGATTTTCAGTTTCGTTAATCATTTTGAAATGTTCATGATCTGATATTTCTTTCTTTTCTAGGAAGAACACACACACATAAAAATGTCATAGTGTATTTTGAGTAAATTAGCCATTTCCTATGAATCAATTACCAAAGCACCATTATTCTTGAGGCCCAATTTCTGCTCTTTCCTTTAATTTGTCTTTTTTTGCATAAGAGATGAAGTATTCATTTCTTAAACTGCCCTTTTTTCAACAATTTTTGGTTATTTATAGAATTTTTTAAAAATCTGTCTTTCATTTCTTCAATCTCAGCTCTAATCCTTTCCTGTTTGACATGATCTGTTCTCACATTTTTTCAAACATTCTCGCAAGCATCGTAAAAGTCCTTCAGCATATCGCCTAGTGTTAGTAGGATTTCAATATCTTTCAGTGATACCTCAAGTGATTTATTTATTATTGTCAAGTCTATTTTACTATGACTGAAGTTTAAAGATTTTAGATTTTTATACTTGGGATATTTGTGTTTCACTATCTTTCTATAATTCTAATTGATTGTTATTTCCACGCTATTGTGGTCTGGCTGAGCTGTATAGATTGATAGTATGTTGTATGTATGTTGTCAAGTATATTTTCCTCCCTTGTTAGGATTTTAATTATATGGTTTAGGTCAATTGTTTCTTCAAAATCTAGAAACAATTTTGCTTATTGTTTCTCATCTCTAGTGGCATTTGCTTCACTTTTGATTTTCTTTGTTTCTCAATCAATAAAGGGAAAATTGAAGTCTCCAAATATTATAATATTTAAAACTTCAATGAAAGAAGCTTCTGTTGTGCAAGGTGGTATATTTCTCTCTCTCTCTCTCTCTCTCTCTCTCTCTCTCTCTCTCTCTCTCTCTCTCTCTCTCTCTCTCTCTCTCTCTATATATATATATATATATATATATATATATATATATATATATATATATATAACTATGTATAATTTTATTGTATCTCGAGTCATTACCCCAAGTAATTCCACTGTGTTATTAGGATATTGTATTACAGGATTGGTTTTTGATGCTATTTTTTTCCTAATATTAAATGATACTTCTGTACTTCTATTTATTTCCTTATAAGTTCATAGTTGTTGATTTTAATTCTAATTTTAATCTGTTGATATTTGCCCTGTCCTCTAGGTACGCTAATTGTGTT
>NW_028234420.1:12753925-12761425 GCF_977035675.1 Penaeus japonicus
CAAGCATGCTAGGTTGCATCGACACTTCTAAACCCATCCTTCAGGTAGACAAACGGAGATAAATGAATGTAGAAATGGATATATGAACAGAACCATAGTTAGATAAAGACAGATACGCAGACACTTTTGTAGATATGAGAGAGATCGATAATCAGATACAGAGACAGACAGAATAAGGGATTTGTAAACGGAAAAAAATATACAAGTAAGACCAACTTACTTACCATTGAATATAACATCTTTCTCCAGCGTAAGGATGGAAATATCGTCTCTCTTTGTGCTATGTAAATATCCAGGATTTGTGTGGTTCAAAACTGCCAGTTCGGTGTGGTTCGCCTCGTCGGTCTTGGCCAGGTCATAATCTCCAAGACGAACGTAGAGCCTGGAAAATAACATCAACAAACTTCTAAATTTGATTTCTATGCATATCATTGCTTTCTCGATATGATACGTAGAGGGAATAACGAACAGATGGATAACTAAAGAGTAAATTAGACGATTGCTGTTGAGAATTTCAAATCTGTTCCTGAGGTACGAATCAGTCACTGCAAACGTGTTAGTCCACGTTACGAGTCATGGCGCCCGCTTCCCCTTTTTCTTGTCCGTGCTTGCTCTGTTCTCTTCCGTCCTGTCTACCTCAGTGCTTGTAGCCCCTACTACAAAACATCAATGTGCGAGAAAACAATTTAAAAGAAATGCATGGAAACAGAGGCGAAATAGAGCAAATTTATTGTGCCCACTTAACTTAACCTTAGTTGTGTCAACTAATTCCGGACAAGTGAGCAACGGAAGGCGAGCAAGTCTCAAGGCCGTTATATTTGAAAGTTCGCCTGCTAGACGGTAGAGGCTGGCGCAGTGATGCCGTAGTCAGTAATGCATGCATTGTTGGTAATTTAGCAGATTAACAAAAAGAGATTATTCTCCCCTTAAAAATCAACACCGAAGTATCAAATAATTTCCATTTTTTTATGACATTTTGATTTCATAAGAGATTACTTGGCAAAATTATATTTTGCTGGCTTAAAAACGAAGCAAACTGCAATACATGTTCTGCTCCCTTAAATAAAGAATCACAATCAAGCTGGCAGAGAAAGACAGGTTGTCAGTGTGTTCTAGTTGTAGTACAGAAACCTTACATAGGCTTTTCTAGGTTTACGGGGGGAATAGAATTTATGTAGCATGTGGTGGTGCCAAGAGAATAAGGGAACAGACTTAGGAGCGTGCAAGCTGAGATGTCGTGACCTCGTAAGGCCTCTCGCCGCGGAGGCAAGAGGTCAGATTGAGATGTCTCTCCTATTAAGTTGACATCAGTTCAGATTGACATTTCCCAGGTTAATTAGTCCGCGCGTAGGAATCGTTTCCATATGGAGTGTCCTCTTAATGACTTGCCATCTTGGAAGTCTCTGGCATATTTGACATAGTTATATCGATATAAAAAAGAGATAATGATGTATGTGAGAAAGAAACAGAGAGAGAGAGAGAGAGAGAGAGAGAGAGAGAGAGAGAGAGAGAGAGAGAGAGAGAGAGAGAGAGAGAGAGAGAGTAGTAAGTAAGACTGTGTGAATAAAGATAACACCTGAGAAAAAGCACTATTACTCACGTATCTTGATGTAGAATTGTGCACTGAGCCGCTGTAAGAACATGGTGACGTGTAATAAGCGACCCGCCACAAAAAGGCTCGAATACATTTTCGAACCGTCTTCCAATGACTGCAAACCACGGCCATGCACCGCGCTGTCGAGGATAACACCTTTGTGAACAAATATTTAGTGCTTCGATCTATATTATGATGATTAATTTTAATAACATTTAAGATATCAGTAACAATAATCGTAATACTGATCCTGATAATAGTAATAATGAAAATGAAAATAAAAGATAAAATGAAAATGAAAATAAAAGATAAAATGAAAATGAAAATGAAGACGATAATCATAATAATGATGTTATAACTATAACAAAAAGGGAAACCGAGAATAAGAGTACTTATGTTAATGATAATAGCAGAAAAACGGATGAAGTAAATAGCAATAACATAGTAATGGTAATGATCATACCAATGAAGATTATGATAATATCTATAATGAAATAAATAGCAATGAGAATAAGAACAAAACACGCAACAAGGCAAGCAGCAGTAGAAACGTCAATAAGAAAAACTGTTGTTCCTTATCTCCACCATATCTATGTATTTTTTTTTTTACAATTTACTGGGCCGCATGAAGTATCATGTGTACAGCGACCGCGGTTGCCTGCATCATTACACGACGTCATTTTGCAAGACATTTTTCGTTTAAAAACTGTAACCAGACGATTTAACCTAACCTCACCGAGTTTAGCGGCTTGACTTACCCAAACGGGGGGCTCTGTCACCTCCTGGAGACTCCCCCCCCCTTTTTTTAGAGCACTTCGTACTACTCACCTTGTTTCTTAAACCATTATTTCAGTTTGTAGAAATAGGGTTTCGACTGGTTTCTTATTTGGCAATAAACCACACACACACACACACACACGTCTTTCCAATAAGCAGCATGAAAGCGCTATGGCTGACTAGTCGATGTAGGAGTAGGCATCATTGGCTATCGTCTATAGAAGAAATAACAAATGTTTTTTTTTTCCAGGAAGTGCACAAGAGTTAAAACAAAAACATATCCATCTCCCTGATCTCCTTCACGCCTTCCCCTTCTATCGGGGCCCAAAATTATGGTTTGGAAAGGCGGTCGCGGATTATATCCACCATATATGAATAGTAGATGGTGGGATTAATCATTTGGTACCATTATGGTGGTATTTAGTAATGCGGCTGTATTCTGAATATTTACCAAGAAGAAAAAAAGGCTACAATTAGCAATTAGCATATTTATACGATTAAGGAGTCCTTATTTCAATCTGATGCAGTTTCAGTTACACTTACCCTCTGAATATCGTTTGCAGGACCCGAAGGCTCAGCGAAGCCGCACTCTTCCTCGGTTGGAATGATAGGCTTCGAAGCGGCTGATTCGCAGCATCTCGAGACGTAGTTCAGCACCTCACTGAAGGGATTCAAACACCGTTTTGAAAGTCTGTACAGCTAATGCTCAACAAAGTAGGCTTCATAACGTACAAGCCTTCATCCGTATGATATATGGAATTAGTTTTGTCAACTGTTTAATATTTTTTTTTGTAAATCCTTATTTTATCGTGATTGAAGATACCGGAAGGAAGGTTTTGGGAAGTCTCACAAACTGGTCGGAGATATAATGTTCCTTAATTCGCCATAATATTAAAGTGCCTTCATGATATGCTTATAACATCATATATATTTATTTACAACATTTTTTCATAACCATAATATACTACAAGCCACTCACCCGCCCAGTGGCGTCCTGAAAAGGGGTTGTACAGAAGGTTCGTCCTTGTGACTAACAAGACTCAGATAAGACGAACAATCATCGAGGGAGCCACAGCTGCCTGCAGTATGACACAAGTTGGTAAATACCAGAAATCGCTGCATCTGACGTTCTCTCGAAATCATTTCATTTTGAGATAGAGACAAGAAAGAAAGAGAGCTTGTTCAAATAAGCGGGATGATAAATTGGTAACCAAGATGATTTCTCCGCTTTCCAATGACAAAGCATTCTTTTTTTTACCCGAAACTAGAATTACATAAAAACTAAATGTATGCATATTATGTGTATTTTTTGTACTATGATAATATACAGGAATCATGGATATTGACTTGATCCTTCGCTCTGGTTAAGTTTTAAATATTAACTCACCGTCTGAACCGCCTAGTGAGACGCAGCGAGAGCCACCTATGAGAAAATAAACGGGTAAGGAAATCAGTCAGTAGATATGCGGGAAAAAAAGAAAGAAAGAAAGAATATATATATATATATATATATATATATATATATATATATACAAAACAAACTCATATATTAACAATCTAATCACTTACAATGTAAAAGCAAGTACACACACACACATCTTACCTTGTCCTTGCACCGTGCAGACAAATAGTAAAATTGTGCTCAGCCACAACATTTTCCTGAAATAAGATTTAGAAAATAAGACTGTTTCATTTATGATTTTGATGATATAATCTAGAAATCAGTTTCGATAGAGCAAACTGCCAAGCTTCACTATCCAGTTCTTAATTAAATTGTAAAGGTAATGATACTTTTTTAACCTTAGTAATTATCACCAACTGCAATATCATAGTGCAATCAAGACACCAGGCTTTCATGAATTTAGGATTCACAACGCTCGAATATTTTAGACATAAACCGACTTTATATATGTTTTTTTTTGTATTTTTAAAAAAATGTAGCCAACATTGGGATGTCTTTCCCATTTATATCAAAGTTAAAGAAAGTTTAAATCCTAATGTGTGTATGTGTTTGATATCGTATAATGCATTATCAGCGAAAATTACTGATACAAGAATGAATATCTGTTTTGGATGTATGTCAAGCTGATTATGGTGTCCTGTGCCGTGAATATTATTTAGAAATAGACTTCAAATTTGTCAGATATGCCTTGGTTCTTGCTTGAAACGGATACCGGTACACAAATTTCCTATTGTGTTTAAAGCACACACACACACACACACACACACACACATATATATATATATATATATGACAACGCCGTTATATCGACTTACCAGTAACTTAAGCCACACACCGATCAGAACTGAGCTCTTGGTGGAGCGAACCAGGGAGCGTGTCCGGTAGGTGGCGCTGACAAGGTTGCGTGGCTCAGTCGGGGACCCAAGGTTAAATCTTAGTATGGATTATATGTAGCATAACCAGACATTCTTTCGAAATTAGATAATCTTTCTATTATTTCAAATATTCAATATATACCATGAAGCACTGTTTTATATTTTTAATGAAACGGCTTTCAGAACTATTTTCGTATTTATCGAGGTGGTCGAGGCGAAAGTAATTAACTTTTTTAACCATACTAGTTTCCGTATTTCAGCCATTTTCTGGCCAACAAATCAGGAGAAACTACACCATAAATGAACAAACACATGCAATGATTTTGAGGTAAAATGGGTATCAAGTCCCAGGAAAAATTTCAATGTGGCTTGGATTTCCCACAAATGTAATCGCCTGGGGAATTTACATCCTTATTATCTACATCGTACATATATGAACACAATTTGAATTCGTGAGAAACTAGATCATAGTTGAAAGGCTAAAATCACTGTTTTATGTTCTCATTATATTCTTGTCTTTTGGGAGAAAAAAGAGATTAAAGATAAATAAATAGATAATACTTGTCAATCCTATAACCAGTTTCTGACTCACTCCTAGGCAATCCTCTATATATCTTGGAAGATTAACTTTCTAGAGGTCCTCAGTACAGAACTTTAAAATAGCCATTACTAGTCCAATAATCTCGTAGTCGGCAGATGACACCCGTCCGAGCAAGCGAGTTTCTACCTTCTGGGGAATACTGCTTCGGCTGGCCACCACCTCGGCTGAGGACTAGGCTCCGACTGAAGGCTCGTTCACACTGAGCCTCGTGCAGAGCTGCATGGGGCTGCTGAATACTGAATGAAACGCCGTGTCCACACTGTTTTGTAGATTATTGTAGCTGTTTTGTAAAAAAAAAAAAAAAAAAAATAAAATAAAATGTAAAAGAAAGCGACAGAAATTATATATATATATACATATTTATGTATACGCATACTCATGTATATATATATATATATATATATATATATATATATATATATATATATATATACATAAATATATACACACATATATGTTTATGTGTATATGATTTTGATTTTGCAGTTACTGGCTTTTTTGCTGTCTCCAGCACGAAAGGTTCGAGACATTCCCGGTGTACCTTCGATTTGTGTTCAGATCATGTATACTAAATATTGTGTGTTTGTGTGTTTACATGTATGTAATGTATATGTGCGTATGTGTATATAGGGTATATATATATACACACACACATATATATATATATATATATATATATATATATATATATATATATATATGTATGTGTACATATGCATAAGTATGTTTTATAATATCAATAACAATAATAACAATAACGATAATGATAATAATATAATCAATAACAATGATATATATATATATATATATATATATATATATATATATATATATATATAAATAATATGTTGTGTGTGTGTGTGTGTGTATGTATATATATATACATATATATGTATGTATTTATATATGAATATATATATATATATATATATATATATATATATATATATATATATATATATATATGCATATGTACACACACATATATATATGTGTTTGTGTGTGCATGTATGTATATATAAACATATATATATATATATATATATATATATATATATATATATATATATATATATATATATATATATACATATATTTATATATACACCTTTTAGTATATATGTATATATGTACACTTATTTGCGTATAAATATATATATATACACACATGAATGCATACATACAGATATTCATACATATACATGTACACACACACATATATGTATATATATATGTATATATATATGTATACATATATATGTATATGTATATATATATGTATATATATATGTATATGTATATATATATCTACATATATATGTATATATATCTACATATATATATGCATATATATATATATATATATATATATATATATATATATATATATATATATATATATATATATATATATATATATGTGTGTGTGTGTGTGTGTGTGTGTGTGTGTGTGTGTGTGTGTGTACACACACACTCAATATGTGTTTTAAACTTCTCCTTTTAAATAGATATTGCAAATATGACTGTGGATGATATTGGGCCCATGAAAGCTAGAATTCTAAATGTGTGTTTGTCAGTGTGAACTGGAGATATAAATTCCGTTTTGGAATAAAGTTTCACGTAAATTATATTGAAAGTAAAACAGAAGCACACCCATACACAACATACACCCATACACAACATACACCCATACAAACGTACGGCACTCATCGCTTTTGAAGGACATTTAACATGATGCTAAAAATTTCAACACGGTTTAAATTTCGCGTAAATGTAATCGCTTAGGGAATTTACAGACCTTGCATTATTAACATTGCACTAAGGCTATAATGAATTATTTAATTTCTACACTAATTGACAATCAGAACATCAGAATCTCTGGCGTCTATTATCATCATTATGCAAATATGTTCTGGCGAAGAAGAAAATAAAATAGGAAGAATATGATACATAGGAATCTCGAGACCACGCCCCCAGGCATCTTTCTATACCTGACGTACTTGCTCCTCTGGAAGGTACACTTGGTCTATGCGTCGCCGAGGGAAGGTCTGTCCTCTAACTGTCCTTGGTAGAACGTAGTGGTGAGTACATGTACTACCGTGTGTGTTTCGTGTCATTGTTAAATATAGGGTGAGGAATTGATAGGTTCACCAAAAAACTCTAAGGTTGACTGACCCAAGTTGTGTGTGGT
>NW_028234420.1:12778925-12781425 GCF_977035675.1 Penaeus japonicus
ATAGGACACTTATTATCATTATTATTTTTTCGGGTGGAGGGGTCATGAAATGTATCCCAGTAACTGTATTAATTTTGTTTTTCATTACAGCACATCAAACAAAACTATTTTGTTAAATTTAAAACAACTGAAATGTTGAGAGATATACCAGCATACAATGCGATATATTAACACAGCTTTAGTTTAACTAGTGAAGTTAAAAAGATAGTGATGCTTTTTGGATTAGACATGATATATACTCCGGATTACTGCACGTCATTTGATAATTGAATTAAACAAATCCTAGTTTAGGTACATGAATATACCAACTATAATTGAAACCGAATGAGATATGAGTACAAGAGTAAACATGCAACGTTTAATATATATTATTAGGTGAAATACTATTAACGATTTCCTAATATCAGATGTAAACATTTATATATTACAAACCAATAGTAACATGGACTTTTAAAATATGTATCTATAAGTCCACATCTTTAACATTCTATTCCAGGTCTTCCAGCTAGTCTACTGCAACAGGAAATCTAATTATCCTGGGAAAAAAATCCTATGGTGTCCTCTAAAACTGAAATGCAAGAAGCGCCATTGAGAACGAAAATCCTTAACTTTTGTCATCTGATCTCTTTCTACAGGAAACAACATCAGAAGCAGCATAGCTAGTTTATTTGCGTTTTTGTTCACTAAAGGCTAGTGACACCATCATCTACGATATTTAGGTTGAATGGATAATAATCTCTTATATCAAAGGGAATGCAGAAACAAAGTAGGAAACCAGGGACGTTAAAGAAAACGTTGTTTGATACGTCAGAGGGGGAACTAAAGCATGTATTTCCATCATCATCTCGCGTAGAGGATATCTCGTTGATACAACGTGACTTGAATAACCTACTATGTATGTGCGTGTCAACATTTTAGTCTTACGTTTTGTATGACAACGATTGAAGATAATGGCGTGATTACGGTGTTTTTCTGACGACTTATCTGAACTAATTCCAGCATGACGATGTCCCGGGTTTGGCTGTTGTCTCTGATATCGGGAGTTAGTGGTTGTATATTGCATTGTACGTACTTGACGCCATCAGTAACTGGGAAACGATCAAGTGCAGAGTCTGCAGTCTGCTGATAAAATATAATTGTAAATGTTAAATTACACGTGTATTTTCCTGATGCTAAATCTGTACATTTGTATACAGTTGCATAAATTTTGTAATTGTAGAATTTAAAAAATCGTTATTTTCATCTTAAGCACGCACATAGTCTTTAACACGAACTTTCTTTGAGCTTCCTTTTAATAATAGTATACATTTCTTCCTCGGCTTTTCAAACAAGAACCTCATCCTTCTCATTATCTTCAACGTTTGTCGGGGAAGCGGCCGTCATGCGTACCTTAGTTGCCGTTTTGCCGCCATGTTTGTAAACATTACGCGCGGTGTATTCGAGCAAGTCGATGTTTTATTTTTTTCGGTGTGATCAGCAGATTGGCAAAAAAAAAGAGAAAAAAAAGGAAAAAAACAACTATTCGGTGAGTTGCCAATACGTCCAAACCCAAAGTTAGATGTAATCTCAGCTGTGTGACCGCGCCTTGAGACTGGAAGCACAACATTCAAAATTAGAATTCACATTTGTTTCATGCATTTGCATAATCAGTATTCTATCTATCACATATATCTGGATGGTGCGCAGCTACATATGTAAAGAAATTAACAAATAACAGCAAAGAAACAGTACATTTCTACAAACAGTAAAATATTAATACTGCCAAGGGAACATAGCAAACCAAGTCGGGAGAATCGAAGCTGAGTGAAAATTACTGGAGGCGGCAAAGGCGATTATCTCTTTTTTTTTTTAACGAATGGGGGATGCATCTTACAGCCCCCCCCCCCCTCCCTTTCTCCTGCAGGGTTAACGCCTGTCGTACTGTAATGAATTAATCAGTGTGTACACTATAATTAGTGTTACGGAATTTGGTGTGGTGTTTAATCACTGGACAGCTGGTGATGTTTTTTTTCCCATGGAAAGCTAATCACAAACCACGTGGCTGGAAACCAAGTCCTTGACTCTATTTCAATATTCAGTTCAGTTGTTTTTCTTCGTTGTCTTCCACTGTTTTATTTTTTTCTGTATTCATTACATTCCGTTTATTTCCTTTGATTTTGTTTACCCTTCTTATCTGCCATGATATATGGATACGGGCAAATGAATATGTATCATATGATTTGACCAGTGTAATTTTTCCTTTTAAGTATTTTCTTGATATGAATTTTCAGTGACTATTTATCTATCGGTCGTTTTGTTAAGAAAAAATCGAAGTCACGCTAAGTTAATTTTTAAAATAAATTACTTCTTGTTTGGTATGTCTCCAGTAAAGTTGCCTGCCTGATATTTGATTTTGCAAATATGCTACAGATTACAACGTTTTTATTGTTGGAAGTATGAACATTGCAGATTAAATGATATGTCAATGCAGTACTTTAAATATGCTTTTTATATATTACTT
>NW_028234420.1:12801425-12806425 GCF_977035675.1 Penaeus japonicus
AGAGAGAGAGAGAGAAAGTTTAACAGGTCCGACTCTGCATGTGTGGTAACGTGGCTTAGGGTGTGAAGAACAGGGCAGAAACAGCTGTCTTGGATTATTGCCCAGTTTCAACAGTAGGACGTTGGAGTGAGGGCTGCTTCTCCGAGGAGGAGCGAGGTGTTGCTCCTCTGCTCCCCGAGAGGAGACTCTCTACCACAATGTAAGATTTGTCTCCGGGTAGCCGCGTTGCTTCAATACATAGCTCTTGCTATGTATTGGTATGTCTGGCGTGACAATAAGAGGGGGTAAATAGATAGGTCAAGCAACTAGCGTACATATATGTATGTATATATGTGTATATGGTAGAATATATATATAACAACTAAAATTACACGAAAGATACAAATACTATTGCATTAGCAAAAACATACATATGCAAACAATATGCAATGGACATAATAACAATTACAGCAAACATAATGTATAAACATAAATGGTTATTTCAAGGTTACAGAGACAATGTAACCACCCACTACTGCCACTAGTTGTAACCACCGTTACCATCAGTTGCAACCACCGGTGCCGCTAGTTGTAACCAGCTTGCTGGAACAGTTGTAACCCACCACTGGGAGCAGTTGTAAAGCACCCGATGCCCTGGTTGTGATCCATCTAGACTTGCCACTCGTGTATGAGACTCTGTAAGGCTCACACCTTGCTCCTATAAACACAGCAGCAACTAAAAATAAGTCTTGTGACACCAGAGCTACCCTGGTTTCCAGGGCCTCTCGTCTTGCTTGGCATTGGCTGTTTCTGTGTTTCCTTAAAGTAAAATAGTCGAGTAAACGCTGTTTTCCAGACTTTTTGCACTTTTAGTGCCTTGCCTGCACCTTCAGTGCTTTGATTTTGCAGGTAGCACGAGACTACAGTAGGAGTAGACAGCCCCCACCCCAGACCCGCAGCACTCTTCTACCCCAGGGTAGCCCTTACGGGCTGTGACCCCTGGGTAGGGAGGCCCAGTAATCTGGGGCGTCCTTTGGGTGCAACTTTTCTCTCCCCCTGAATTTTTTCCCGAGCCTACGGGAGTCTCCTTGTAAGCTCCTGTATTCGCTTGGGGGGTAGGCATTGACTTACTGTCCCTCACACTAGGCAGGTTCGGCGGTAGGAAGGTGCCTTACATACAACTCCGATCCCTTAGTCGGTACTAGAGAATGCAACCAGGCTTCTGCTAAGGGGGGGTGAGGACGTTTAACTGTAAGCCTTGTTTTTTATCCTCTCTTAGCTATTAGGATTAGGTTGATAACAATAGTTAAGGGAAAGGTAGTCCTCTCAGGACAACGGGCTTTGGCCCAGGGTTTGGACCTGGTCCGACACCCAGCATGATTGATACCCCGGCTACCCTTCCTCCTCCCTAAGGAGAGGCGACTCCAAAACTCTCTATGACAAATTTGACCACTAAAGGAACCCCGGCCAATGACCGACCCAGAAGACAAATTGATATCCCTCCCCAGAACGCAAGGTGCGTGAACATTCGATGCGTAAATGAAAATCAATCCCTGCAGAATGTCAACCCCTTTATCATTAAGAAGGTCCTTGATGGTCAAGTGGAAGGCAGTTTTGATTTTGTCCGTAAATTGCGAGATGGCAGCCTCCTTGTAAAAGTGCAATTTAAGTGTCAGATTAATGATTTACTTAAATTGACGCAGATTCTTGACATTACAGTAAAAGTAACTATTCCTGTTGGCCCAAATACCTGTAAGGGAGTAATCTTTCACAGGGATTTGAGGACAATGGAAGAAAGCAAAATTCTTGATGCCATGAATGACCAAAACGTAGTAGACGTAAATTGCATGACCAAGAAGGATGGGAATGCGCGAATAAAGACCAGATTGTGTTTCTTGACCTTTTCTTCACCCAAAATTCCAAGTACTGTCAAAATCGGATATGAGATTGTTCAAGTATGACCTTACATTCAAAAACCAATGCGGTGTAATAGATGCCAAAAAATTGGACACACCTCATTAAGATGCATTGATAAGGATACTAACAAATTCACTTGCGGTAAATGTACTGGAGCCCATGATACCACTGAATGCACGGAAAAGACACTGTGCTAACTGTGGAGATCCCCATCAGTCAGGCTCTGCTGAATGCAGCAGCCTGAAGAAGGAGACTGAGACATTAGCATACATGAGAGAGCACGATGTTGGCTACCGTGAGGCCAAGAAGAAAGTTGAAGGTTTGACAAGCAAACCCAATACTTCTTACGCCTCAGCAGTAACTAACAATGTTTCCAGTGCAAGCAGTGTTAATCAGCAGCTCGCAGTTAAGGACCAGGAAATTGCAGAATTGAAAGAAACGGTAAAGGACTTAATGAATCAGATTAAAGAATTGAACAAAATAATTAAAGAAATTGCTGAATCAACCCAGCAAAAACAGCATCTTAAGGAGGACGATACCAAATCACAATCTGGATCGCACCTTCTAGTCCAGGCGACCCCTACTAGGACTTCGCCTGGTTTTTGGTCTACTCGTAAGGGTAGATCATCTTCCGCCGGGCGTCTCCCTAATGGAGGGGAGCAGGCCATGGAGGCTACTGTCTCCAAAAATTCCCGAGAGAGGCCCTCGGGAAGTGAGGGAGAGGAGGAGGCGCCTCCCTCCCAAAAAAAGAAAATAAAAACCGGCGGACAAGGCACTTCCAAACCCCATAAAACGTAATCCACACGTATACCATTATACAATGGAACTGTCGAAGTCTTAGATCAAAATTAAACTCCCTTAGATTATTAGCCTCGTCCTATGCTCCTGATATTATCGTTCTACAAGAAAGCCATTTAAACGACCAAGTCTCTGACGAGGTCGTATCGCTAAGAAACTACCATTTTTGTAGAAAAGACAGAGAGGGAAGGGGTGGAGGCAGAGTCGCCATGTACATCCACCAGAACCTCCCTTTCACTGAAGTGACGATTAATTCTACTTTAGAACACGTCACATGCAAAGTAAAATTCAATAACACATATCTGACTATATGCTCAGCTTATTGTCCACCTGATAAAATGGTAATCTATGATGAGCTTTTTGCTATTCAGGACAGTCTGCCAAACAATGAATTAATTCTAGGTGATTTTAATGCTCGTCATACATCATGGGGTTCCCTGCGGGTGAATGGTAGAGGTGAGCAAGTAGTTAAGTTGATCAACGACTCTGATCTGGTCCTTCTAAATGATGGTAGTCCAACGCGAGTGGACGATAATACCGGTAATTTGAGCTTTATTGACCTGTCACTGGTCTCTTCAACACTAGCAGCCAAGTGCCTGTGGCACACCATTGACGACTCTTTGTATTAAATATTCATGCGACACCACGAGAACGCCTTCAGCACCCAAATTTAAAGTAAAAAGAGCAGATTGGGTCGCCTTCACAAGGAGTGTCAAGCTCGAAGTTGTTGGAGAAACCATTGATGATAAAATTGTTCAAAATTGTATTATAAATGCAGCAATGGCAACCATCCCTAAGACTTCGACAGATAGTGTTAAGCATAGAGTTCCATGAGGGACACCAGATTGCCGCAGAGCGCTATGTGAACGAAATAGGGCCTACAGGCTTTTCCATAATATCACAAATGAGAACTTTCGCAATTACAAACAAGCGAGAGCTAGTGCTCGAAGAACAATCAGACAAGCCAAAAGAGACTCCTGGCGAAGCTTTGTCTCTATGATTAACAGCAACACCAAAATTTCAGAGGTTTGGTCCTCAGTAAATAAAATCAATTAAAATCAGAAACATCATCCATGAGGGAAATAATTATGATTCACCTAGAGACATTGCTGACACAGTCGCCAAGCAGTTCTCTTATACAAGCAGCTCGGAAAACTACAATCCTGCATTCCTGACCACCAAGGAAGCATCCGAGCTGCAACCAATTCACTTTGCCAGATAACCTTGATTATAATAAAGATCTAACTATGGATGAGCTTGTCCGAGCCCTAGAAGCCTGTAGAGGAACATCCCCAGGCCCCAATGAGATTCGATATGAGTTGATAAAGCATCTTAATCATGATGACATGATTAAGTTGCTAGAAGTGCACAATGATATTTGGAAAGCTAGACTTTTCCAAATTCATGGCACTTCGCCCACATCATTCCCATATTGAAAGGAGGGGGAAATCCCAGATCCGCCATCTCTTACCGCCCAATTGCGTTGACAAGTTGCTTATGCAAGGTCATGGAAAGAATTGTTAATAGTAGGCTATTGCATTTTCTAAACACCAGGAATTTACTAGTTGACGAGCAGTGCGGCTTCCGAAAGGGACGCCAAACTCTCGATCAGCTAGTAAAACTGGAAAGTCATATTCATGAGGCCTTTGCCAAAAAGCACTTTTTGATTTCAGTATTTTCAGATAATGAAAAAGCCTACGACATGACATGGCGACATGGCCTACTTAGAAAACTTTATGCTTTTGGATTGCGTAGAAACTTGCCTTGTTTTATCCAAAAATTCATTTCTGACAGAACGGTTTCTGTCAAATTATTTTTTGACAATGTCACTTTCTCGGACATTTTTGTCCAGGCAAACAGGGTCCCACAAGGAAGTGTCTTGTCACCAACATTATTTTTATGTATGATAAATGACATTTTACCATCTCCTCCTCGGAATCTTAAATACTCACTGTACGCCGATGATTGTGCATTATGGCACTCCAGCAATAATACAGAGTTCTCGGCAAATCAGATCCAATTGGCACTGGATATGATTCATAACTGGGGCCTCCAGTGGGGTTTTAAGTTTTCCATAAGAAAGAGTATTGGCGTGGTCTTTACACATAGGAGAAAGCCCAACATCAGGCTAACTCTAGACAACCACCCAATACCTATTCAAAATTCAGCTAGATTTCTTGGTCTACTCTTTGATAGTAGATTAAATTGGAAAGACCACATTGGTCAGTTAAAGAATAAATGTCAAAAAGCACTCAATTTATTAAAGTGCATTTCTGGACACAAATGGGGAGCTGATAGAAAGTCTT
>NW_028234420.1:12811425-12813925 GCF_977035675.1 Penaeus japonicus
CAACCTTTGATCCCTACTGGCTAAAATGCGTGCACCCAATTCGTGTATAAGTGTACCACGTCGTGCCATTTGTTCGTGTAATGATATCACCCAAAGGAGCAGACTTAAGCAGCGACATACAGTCCTATTGGAAATAATGTTTGATATTAAATACATTGGTCTTGATGATACTGTGAGCATCATTGAACTTCGTTTTATATTTTGAAATTACTAAATAACTTCTTTCTACTAAAAGCTTTGCAATTAATTAATCGCCGTTATGTAATATGTTCATAGCATGCGTGGCAACATGTGGAACTGCATAGATATAAAATGAAAAATGGCGAATTAATGGAAAGTATAAAATTTAGCATTTTAGTTTGATATTGATGAAAGTTACTTCTGAAGTTCATACTTACGATCAATAGTATTCACATGCCATGTACCCATAGTTGATTACTCGGCGCTATACACACACACACACACACACACACACACACACACACACACACACACACACACACACACACACACACACACACACACACACACACACACACACACATAATCTTCAAACCTCTTCAATGCAGACAGCATACACCTCCCACCCTCAAACACATTCATATGCCTGCAGTCTTTTGTTCTCAGAGAGCCTCACCACTTAACACCTCATTCTACACCGGTTATGATGAGGAATCCGGCTTTCAGGTGGGCGGTAATACCTCATTTCCCTCCTTCTGCCAACGTGTAAACCCCTCCCCTCTAACTCCCCTCACCCCCACCCTTCTCTCCAGCACCCCTCCCCTCCCGTCTCCCCCACCCTTCAACTTCCCGTCCCCCTCTCCAGCACCCCTCCCCTTCCCTCTAACTCCCCTCACCCCCACCCTTCAACTTCCCATCCCCTTCACCAGCACCCTTCCCCTCCCTTCTAACACCTCCCCTCTCCCCCACCCTTCAACTTCCCGTCCCCCTCTCCAGCACCCCTCCCCTTCCCTCTAACTCCCCTCTCCCCCATCCTTCAACTCCCCCTTTCCCCCTTCAGCACCCCTCTTTCGTCCCCTCTAACTACCCCTTCTCTCCTTCAACTTCCCCCCCCCCCATTCCCTCCCCTTTACTCCACTCCAACTCCCCTCCTATCCCTTCCCTCCCCCCAAACTCTTCTTGCACGACATACCGCCAAAACGAAACACGAAAGATCACCCACCAAGAGGCCGAGAGGAAGAGGGAAGACCTTGTGAAGAGACCTATTCGTCCCACACCCCAGGTACGAGTTCTAAAATGGGCCTGGTTACGTGTGTTGTTGTTGCCATTGTGTGTTCAAGGAGTCTCATTTATAAGAAATGTGATATGTAAAGAATGATTATGTGAATATTCAAAAGAAATCTAAAGAGCGGTTTGCAGCAATAGCCTTAAAAAACGACAAATAAAATGAAAACCATGGGAGTATCTTTAGCAGTTGGTGGCCAATAATATGACATGCCATCAAGGATGTAAACAATAACAAGTGTTCAGGGATTTCCTATTTGGTATCCAGCTTCGTCACAAGGTAATCCAAGGGGATACTCATAAAAATTGAGTTTAGGGACATCACCCGTACACGGTTCATTCAAAAGGTCTATTTATACACATTGGTGACTGCTAACGTGACACCAAATTATTTTAGCAATAACAAGCATCAGGAAGGCGAACGAAAGGCATAAGTGTAGGGTTATAATAAATTAATAAAAGGGGGAATTAGCATGAAAAAGGAGAAAAGAACAGAATATGGAAAGTGTGAGGGAGAGAAAGGGAGGGCAAGTAAAAAATGAACGAAAACGGAGGGAATTAAGTGAGAGAAAACTAGAAAAAGTAGACAGAAGAGATGAAAAGTAGTGAAAGGTAGGAAGTGCGTAGGTTACAGGAAAGAGCAGGCAAGGAACACAGCCGCACAAGAGGGAAAGGAAGGGGAGATCAAGTAAAGTGGAGAGGAGGTGAGAGGAGGAATACAAGTAAAGGGGAGACGAAGAAAAGGGAATGCAAAGACGAGGAATGCGGGTAGAGGGGAAACTAAGGAAAAAGAGGGTAAGGACCAAGATCTGGACTGGGGTAGTAGGGGGAAACCTCAAACTCTCCCTTCTTTCCTTACATCTCTCCCCTCTTTCTATCAATCCCTCCCCTCTTCCTTTCATCTCTCCTCTCTTTCCTCCCTTTCCCTCTCCTCCATATTTCCCTTCCCTCTTCTCCAACTTCCCTCTTCCCTTCCCTATAACTCCACTCTCCCCTCTCCTCCAACTAGCCTCTCCCTCCCCTCCAACGCCCCATCCTCCCCCTCCATTTCCCCTCTTCGCTCACCTCGTCTCCCTCCTTCCCCCTTCTATAACTTTTCTATAATACCCCTCTTCCCTCTTCCTTTAAGTAACTAGTTATTTATATGCTATGTTACAGCAGTGAACTAAGCTATACAGCAAATCAACCAGTTTTGTTGTTGTTTATTACAAGGGACCGACCCGTACCTCACACTTCCTATGTAAACACCCCATCG
>NW_028234420.1:12823925-12833925 GCF_977035675.1 Penaeus japonicus
TGGTAAGGATAGAGAACCTGTTGTTACTTATTGCAAGAACACATAATCATTGATACCGGGTCTCTCTTACCAAGTCATGTGTACATACCTGATACTTCCTATTACTATAACACATTGCCTTTATGTTTGTTGTGTGTTCACTTGGAAGTGAAGGTTGTCACACCTTTAGCTACACAGTGACCACTTATAGGGAACTTTAAACCCATATCCCGGGCAGATAAAAACTCAAATTCGGTAAGATCAAAGGAGAAGAAGAACACGAAAATAAAGAGAGAGACCCGAGCGCAGTACCACGAGAGACTGCTCCTCCATCTTGCAAGTGCACCGTCAGGCTGATAAGGTACTGCAACATCTCACATTTGGGACTAACCGGTGGATTCAAATCTCAAAGCTCACATTTGACGGAAACGGGTGCAACTTACAGCTCATATTTGGTGCCAAACGGTGGAACTAAACCTCAGAACTCTGTCAATATCCTGAGATAGAAGTGGTTTAAAGGAAACAGCTAGTCGACCGTTGGATAAGCTGAAGAATAGGCGTGTTGATTGTAATTTCTGTTTATTTCGCTTGCTTGCTTCATTTCCATCTAATAATCCCTTAATTTCCGGCGACTGCACCTGTTCTTCCTTCGCTGCTTCCCTTTTTTTCTTTCTCTCTTTCCACTCTACCTTCTATCTCTCATTGTTTCTATTTCGTTTCTGTCTCCCTTTCTTTTTCTCTATTACTCTTTATTTCTCTTGTTGTCTCTCTCCCGCTCTCTCTCTCTCTCTTTCTCTCTCACCGCTCACTCTTTCTCTTTTTGTCTCTCACCCGCCGCCCTCTCTCTCTCTTTCTCTTTTTGTCTCTCACCTGCTCTCTCTTTTTGTCTCTCACCCGCTCTCTCTCTCTCTCTCTCTCTCTTTCTCTTTTTGTCTCTCACCCGCTCTCTCTCTCTCTCTCTCTTTCTCTTTTTGTCTCTCACCCGCTCTCTCTCTCTCTCTCTCTTTCTCTTTTTGTCTCTCACCCGCTCTCTCTCTCTCTCTCTCTCTCTCTCTCTTTCTCTTTTTGTCTCTCACCCGCTCTCTCTCTCTCTCTCTCTCTTTCTCTTTTTGTCTCTCACCCGCTCTCTCTCTCTCTCTCTCTCTCTCTCTTTTTGTCTCTCACCCGCTCTCTCTCTCTCTCTCTTTCTCTTTTTGTCTCTCACCCGCTCTCTCTCTCTCTCTCTCTCTCTCTCTTTCTCTTTTTGTCTCTCACCCGCTCTCTCTCTCTCTCTCTCTTTTTGTCTCTCACCCGCTCTCTCTCTCTCTCTCTCTTTCTCTTTTTGTCTCTCACCCGCTCTCTCTCTCTCTCTCTTTCTCTTTTTGTCGCTCACCCGCTCTCTCTCTCTCTCTCTTTCTCTTTTTGTCTCTCACCCGCTCTCTCTCTCTCTCTCTCTTTCTCTTTTAGTCTCTCACCCGCTCTCTCTCTCTCTCTCTCTCTTTCTCTTTTTGTCTCTCACCCGCTCTCTCTCTTTCTCTCTTTCTCCTTCAATTTTTGTCTCTCACCTGCTCTCTCTTTCTCTCTCTCTCTTTTTGTCTCTCACCCGCTCTCTCTCTCTCTCTCTCCCTCTCTCTCTCTCTCTCTCCCTCTATCTTTCGCTTTTTGTCTCTCACCTGCTCTCTCTTTCTCTCTCTCTCTCTTTCTCTTTTTGTCTCTCACCTGCTCTCTCTTTCTCTTTTTGTTTCTCACCTGCTCTCTCTCTCTCTCTCTTTTTGTCTTTCACCTGCTCTCTCTTTTTGTCTCTCACCTGCTCTCTCTCTCTCTCTTTTTGACTCTCATCCGCTCTCTCTCTCCATCTCTCTCTTTCTCTCTCTCAATCTCTCTCTTTCTCTTTCTCAATCTCTCAATCTCTCAATCTCTCTCTCTCCCACTCACCCTCTCTTTCTCTCCCCCCTCTCTCTTTTCTCACAAAAAAGAAGCTCTCTTCAGTGTACTGAATTTCTCTTAACCTTAAGAATATTATTATTTTTTTATACATTTTCATAGACGTCACGAATACATACATAAACGTCGATTTTTAGAATTGTTAATATCGTTAATGTGATCTTTTTATGATTATTATAATTCATATACTACTGTGACTTTCAATGCAGGATATGTATGTATATAAAAAAAAACAAAAAAACAAAAAAAACACGAGAGCATCACGTGTTAGGGCTTACGCAAGCCAAGCCACGCCACCTTATGTCTTTAGATAATGATAATAATGATGGTGATGATGATGATAGTAATAATGATGATAATGATGGTGATGATGATGATAGTAATAATGATGATAAGGATAATGATAATAATGATGGTGATGATGATGGTAGTAATAATAATGATAAGGATAATGATAATAATGATGATAAGGATAATGATAATAATGATGGTGATGATGATGGTAGTAATAACGATGATAAAGATAATTATAATAACGATGATAAGGATAATGATAATAATGATGGTGATGATTATGGTAGTAATAACGATGATAAGGATAATGATAATAATGATGGTGATGATGATGGTAGTAATAACGATGATAAGGATAATAATAATGGTGATGATGGTAGTAATAATGATAAGGATAATGAAAATAATATGGTGATGTGATGATGATGGTAGTAATAAAAGATGAGGGGATAATGATAATAATGATGGTAATGATGATGTAGTAATAACGAAAGGATAATGATAATAATGATGGTGATGAGAGAAATAATGATAAGGATAATGATAATAATGATGGTGATGATGATGGTAGTAATAATGATGATAAGGATAATGATAATAATGATGGTGATGATGATGGTAGTAATAACGATGATAAGGATAATGATAATAATGATGGTGATGATGATGGTAGTAATAACGATGATAAGGATAATGATAATAATGATGGTGATGATGATGGTAGTAATAATAATGATAAGGATAATGATAATAATGCTGGTAATGATGATGGTAGTAATTACGATGATAAGGATAATGATAATAATGATGATAAGGATAACAAGGATATTAGTAATGATACTAATGGTATTATTAGTGATAATAATGATGATAATATTAATAATGATAAAAAATAATGAGGATGATAATAGCATTAATTACAGAAATAATAATAATAAATTAAAACAAAAGCAACAATGATAATAACAACAGATATGATAATAAAAATAAGGATAATAATAAAAATAATGATGACAATAAGGATAGTAACAAAAATGATAATCATGATAATGATGATAATGATAATAATGATGATAATAAAGATGATATCAATGATAACGATAATGATAATAGAAATAATGATATTAAAGATGATAATATTGACATTGTCAATGATGATAATAACAACAAAAATAATGGCAGTAATGATACTGTAATGACAGTGATATTAATTAACAATATTATTAGATTTGACATAGTAATGATATTGATAATCATAATGAAGCTTCTGCTATTACTACTACTATCAATAATAATAATGATAATGATAATAATGATAAATGTGAAACAAAAGGAAAATAAAAAAATAGTAATGATAATGAAAATGGTATTAATGACAGAAATATCGATAACAGTAATAAGAATGATAATGAAAAAGGAAAGATCAACAATAACACAATGAGAATAAACAATTTTAGTTAAAAAAATGCTTCACTTTTAGCACAGGGATTACATAACTTTACTATGGATGACAAAATCATGAAATAAAGCATAATACATTCGTAGAGGGATGGTTATCAGCACAAAAGATAATTCTAGAATAATCTATCTCAATATTTTTACTGTTAGGGTTGTTTTAATGTGACCTGAGTTTCGCTCATGTATTAATGGCATTCTAGGTATTGTTGGTGTTGTGAACTGTACTTATGTCTAAGGAATTCTTAAAGTTAATTCTTAATAGATTTTGAAGATGTATTTTTTCTTCTGGTTTTAAATTGTTTTGATTACTTCCAATTAATCATCATTCTAATGCTACGAGTGTGGTCTTATTTTATCGTAATAACTCCAGTAGAGATTCTTGCTATCGCTGTCCAGATCTCGGTGAATTTCGAGAGTAAGTTGCATCCAAATGAACTTCAGGAAGTACTGGTCACTTACGAGGAACTGCCAGCTATCCCGGCAACCACTTTGGAACTGGCAAAGATGACAATACCGTATGGTCGTGATCTTCAACCTTTCCCTCGCCGTTGCCATGGCATTCGCTGAGCCGTATTGTGGAAGATACAAACGATTAAATCGGATTAATTCAAGTACTCTGTATCTTCGTAATTTGTTGTAAAGTTTTTGTAAATCCGTATGTCAGTCTGTCTTTCTAAATAGCTTCAAAGAGGTTTTGTAACTATACCTCCCCCAAACCCTCCTCCTCTCCCTGTCAATCAATTTCTGCTTTTTTTACCTCCTCTCTCCCCTTTCTCTCTCTCTCTATCTTCTCCACTCTTTGTCTCTCTCTCTCGCAATTACTGCAAAGAAGTATTGTGACTATGTCGCTCTCTCTCACTCTCTCTCTGTAATGAATGTCTTAGTATGCTGAAGCTAATAACCCTAACACAATAGGAATGTGATGCCAGACAAAGAGTTTATGCAAATAAGGTTTATTTCATAACGCAGATAGCGTGCGTTACTATAACGACATGCATAAACAAGAGGAGAAATCAGGCATTAGTGGTAGCCAGTCGATCCCGGGCTGTCTGCATGTTCCAGACATCCCGGATATATGGAAGGTTTTCCCATCAGCAGTCCCCAGTAATGGTTTCGCGGGGACGTAGTCTGGAATGGGAGGGCGTGGCGGTCAAAAGTATTCAGATCTTTTAACGTCGATGTAATTAGAAGATAACTAATAAAGTATCTATCCATCAAAGTTAACATGAACTGGCTCTAGAAAGGCATACTTCATGCCTTATTACTAGAATATGTATTCATGTATTTGAATATATAAACATGCAATATAGCTCTCATATCGCTCGGCCACCTACAAAACAAGTCGTCCTCGACTTGCAAATATAAATAGTATTAAAATACTGGTCATGCGAGGGCATAAAAAGTGAAAAAAAAGAAAAAAAAAAAGGAATGAGATCAAATTTCACCATTATTGGAAAAATTCAACACCCCGGGTGATTGCCCATCTTGGTTGTGCAACGAAACCCACAAAGGCGCGCTGGTCCTCAAGATGGTGGTGGTGTCGGGACATCAGAGTTGACAACGTTGGTTTGCCGAGTCGTTCTGATGGTGTCGTCCTCAACCTGAAGTCACAGAATACTGCCCGATTCAAACATATGTATGGATGATTGGCAGTACAAAAAGAATAGGGTGAGATCTAGAGGGATTCAGATACTAAATGTTTTATAAATATATCAAAATATTTGTCAATTTTAGACAATCTGAAATAATTATGATGAACTTAACTGGCCTGTTCCCTTCTGCATTACGTTGACAGATGATGCGGCATGTAGTTTAACCGACACGTTCGACAGGAAATATGTAGACAGCAACCTCTGCTATTTTGTTAAAGACTAAGAGAGACACGGATTGCATTGCAATAATTGTAACACAAGAATATGTTGCTGGAATAAACACGGAAGAGAAAGTTAACAGATGCAGGGTCGGTGGAAACATATTGCAATACGATGTCGAGATGATGCATGTTGCACGTGAAATTCTGAAATGTAAAGAATAAGTATACTACATACTAGGGGTTCATATGGGTATACCGAGTCTCGGTTTCAGAGAACACGCATGATCTGTGATGACGGACCTGTAATTAGAAGGGAAGCTATTGTCTAGTATGAAAAGAGATGAATCACAAAACAAAATGAAATGTGCGAAATTCTAAGAAAACTAGGGAAGTAAAAAGAATTAGACATTTATCAATATTTGCTGATGTGACTATAATATGATCGTTACCGTATCAGCACGTTACCGTAATGGCAATATGTTTTCTTGTGACGTAAGATATGTCATTTCGCTAGGGAGAGCAAGACTTGTGGCTCTGTTAGCAAAAAAAAAAAAAAAAAAAAAAAAAACGGAGTTGTGCCAGGAGGAAAGTATTCATGCTGAGGGTACTTCGCAGGGGACCGTATAATAGGTAGAGGTCTTCTCTAAATCAAAAACGTCATCGTCATCAAGAGTGTTCAATCGTTAACATAGATACGAATCAAGTTGGTGATTGGGGGAGTAGAACAAGCAAGGGGTTACGCCCCCCCATCTTCTAATCTTCCACTAATACTTCATTTTAGGTAGCTAGCTGCCATCTGTTATCTTCCCTCTTCTTCTCTTTCGCGATTCTGCACTTTCTCTCTGTATTGTATTGGCGGAAGAGGGATTAATAGAAAGATGGATTAGAGAAATATATGTAACTATCCACTTTATGTTCGACGGACTAAGGGCGATAAAAGAATTATTGTGGGAGGCACACGTCGTCCTAACAATTACTTGAAGGTTCATTTTATGCCATGACACCACAGTCGTCGTATCAAGTGTATTTGTGAACGGAAATGTGAGATGAGTTAATGCGAGAGTGCAAAAGGTAGATGGTGTGTTTACTGTGATTAATGAGGTGTGTATTTTTTCGAAAGGTAATCAGTCGCATTTAATTATATACAACTATGAAAAAAAACAAGAAAAGAATAACAGAGATTTACGTTACATATGTTTCATAGAAATAACTGAGACATAACTATCTATTAAACGATAACTATGCTAACGACAGGAAAAAATATAAAATGATATTAAAAAATCGGATAGTTAAATGAAAACGCAGTTACAAAAATACGCTATGAAAAGAAATAAAATATGTAACAAACGAAGAGATAGCATAAAAAACAAACAAACAAACAAAACAAAAAAAAAAAACGTGTGGAATCATTCACTCACCACCTTGATCGCAGGTGAATGACCCTTGCAAAGTGATTTCTTAGGAATTCCAATTAAATGAATAGTGCAAGCTTAAAAAGAAATAGCTTGAAGATACAATATGTTAAAAAACGTTATTCCGTTACAATTTGAAAAATTATTAAACAATGGTTGACAATCATCTATCTTTGGGTAGATAATCGTATGCAATGGTATGATAAATAAGATACTTCAGAATTTCTATCAATAATTACACATTATAATGCGAAAAAATATAATACTCTTCGTTACATACACTTGCTAAAACTCTGAGAGAAATATAGGGTTAATTAGAAAACAGAAAATCGGAGAAAGAATAGGGGGGAAATTTGGGACACGAAGTACAACCCTCCCACTGACTTACCTTGATTTCACTACCTGAATGAATTGTGATAATTGTCCTGATATGTTGGAATTAATATCCCGCACAAAATAGGAATGTGATGCCAGATAAATTGTTTTTACAAATTCCATAACGCAAATAATATACGTTATGGTACACGAGAAGCAATAGACGCTATAGCACAATGATTATAGTAATAGAACGCTATAACAACGCGTATAAACAGGAGGAGAAATCAGGCGTCAGCGATAGCGCAGTCGATCCCGATCTGTTTGTATGTTCCTGACATCAGCAGTCAGTCAGTGTTGGTTAGATAACTATGAGGCTAAAAAAAGGCCACAATAACAAAGATAGAATAAGTGATGACCAGCAAGGGGTTACGCCCCCCACCTGTTATTTTCTCCTCCTAATTCTTCACTTTAGGTAGCTAGCTGCCATCTAACTTCTACTCCCACTTTTCTTCTTTCGAGAATCTAGATTCTCAACTTCTCTTTACTACTGCTACTACTAGGCATTATCTGACTTCTCTTTCGGTAGCTGGCTACTTACCTCGATCTTTCGTCTTTCTTCCTTCCTTCGAGAATTATTCATTCTTTACTTTTCTATTCGTATTCATATTCGCATATCTGATGCCTCATGATTAGTTTATGTATTCACGTGATATTTGTATATTGATGTATTTGATATGACAATACTGTATAATTATCATTCTCTCTCTCTCTCTCTCTCTCTTTCTGTCTCTATCTCCCTCCCCCCCCCTTCTCTCTCTCTCTTTCTGTCTCCGCATTCTGTCTTTTCTCGCGAGAGATATTTCCGCTGGATAACTCCAAAGACACTGCAGAATACCGAAGGGCGTAGAGCTCGAATGGCTGAAGGGAATGTGAATCTATCAAAAACATGCATTCGGGGAGAGAATCAGACTGAATGACGTCGCCTTTAAAATATTCGCAGACAAGAGAGGATAGAAACGAAGGGGGAAAATAGTCATCGCATGTCGAGATTCTGAAAGAGGAAGAAGAAAGACGAGCAGATAAACTCTTCGGCGAAACTTCTCTGGCCGAAGTTTGTCTCGCCGTATTGCGCAGTCCTTATTAACGTTTCATCATCGTCTTGTGGATCCGATGATCGCTGTGTTGCTGTAATTGGCATAGGAAAGTAGGAAGAAAGCGAAGGAGAGACGTACTTGGTATTGGTAAAATCATGCTTGTTCGGTAACACAAATGAAGATTGATGTAGTTTCTGTAATTTTTGTTCTTATAAGTAGCATTTTTCCCTAATATTCCCTTTCTTAGATAATTATTGCAATCAGCATTTCTATAAAATATCAGGTGAAATTACAAGTCAACATAATAGATTCCAAGAGTGCCTCTGAAGAGAGTGACTAGCGATGTCGAGCACAGTGCCATAAGTTCTTCAATCATTTGCCGTTGCTGACATGCATGACGGCCCGCCGACAGACGTTCATTTTCGCCCTATGTTGGTAAGCTTGGTGTAGGTATTAAGCTGTGAGATTAGGTACCTAAAAGATGTTGTTCTTACTACTTCTTGTGTTTTATGAGGAGGTTAGGATAAGCCGGTCTTTAATCAAGAAACTTTACACTTGAAAGAAGAAAAGTTCAACGTAAAGGAGGGAGGGGGGGAGGGGGGGATAAGAGACCTTTCATTTCCTCACTCACCAGCTCTTATAACAATTTCAACAAACAGCCTCTAAAAATGAAATTAACTTCTAAACTCCCCTTCCAGAAGTCGGAAGATAATAATTTCCTCCAGGTGGAAAATTAGCTTTCTCTCAGAAAAGTAATTACGGGTCCGAATGGCCTCCGACGCACCTCAACTTCGACCTCAGCTTGGCGACTGGGACACAGGAATGCGTGCGTGCAGTGTGCGTGTCTCTGCTTGGGGGGAAGGGGGTAAAGGGAAGGGGGAGATACTGCTAAAGATCTGACAGAGAAACAAGGAGAGAGAGAGAGAGAGAGAGAGAGAGAGAGATAGGCAGACAGACAGATAGATAGATAGATACATAGATACATAGATAGATAGATAGATACATAGATAGAGAGATAGATAGATACATAGATAGAGAGATAGATAGATAGATAGAGATAGAAAGAGCGAGAGAGAGACGGGGATTATAACGGAAAAGGGAAATGGAGGGAGAGCGAGATAGAGAGGGGGGTGGTAATGAGAGGAAAGACGGGAAGAGGAAGGGAAGTGATAGGAAAGGGAGAGGAGAGACATTACTGCGGAAAGAGGGTTGAGGGAAAAGATCATTGATAGAAGAGCAGGAAGGGGAGTCACTATTTGATAGAATGAAAGAAAACGCGGGGGTCGGGAAAGAGGAGGCACGACTAGAGAAAAAGAAGAAAAAGGAAAAGAGAGAAAGGGAAAGGAGGCGGGTGTACGGAGGAAGGGGAAGGGGGTTAATTTGACAAAAAAGGGCATATCATTCTTGATGACCAGCAAGGGGTTACGCCCCCCACCTGTTATTATCTCCTTCTAATTCTTCACTTTAGGTAGCTAGCTGCCATCTTACTTCTACTCCCGCTTTTCTTCTTTCGAGAATCTAGATTCTCAACTTCTCTTTACTACTACTACTACTACTTCATTTTTTTCCTTTTTGTTTTTTTCTCTCTTTCCATCTATCATCAACGTGTGCATGTGTGTCGACTGTTGGGAAGAAACAGTCATGTCTTATTTTGTCTTTTTTGTGGTTCATATGAACTCTCCTCCAGTATATTCTCTTATCCAGTAAGA
>NW_028234420.1:12896425-12898925 GCF_977035675.1 Penaeus japonicus
TATCTATACACATATTTATACTCACACATTTTTATACACTCTTTTATGCAAAGTCGACTTTAATGTGTGAAGTGTATTCACATTACTAATTAAAATGAGATTTCATTTGTTTGAAAAACGGTTTGTAGCATCAACACTTTTTCAGATTAAAATCTAATTTTGCGATATGAACAATAAGGATTCATCTCGAAATAAGAGGTGTTTAAGAAGAAAAGAAAAGAAAACAAAAAAAGAATCCACATTATATAAATGAACTCTTATCATTTCGGAAAAAGTTTCGCTTTTCTATTATCGCTCTTTCCCTTCCTCTGGTTAATTTAATGTTGATATAATGAGATATATGATGAGTACATGTATATGACGATATAAATATAGATAATCACTTTTCATATGTATATATTTATCACAAATAACTGTCTGTCTACCTGTCTATATATACAGGTATATATAGACAGAGAGCCAGAGACAAAGAGAGAGAGAGAGAGAGAGCCAAAGAGAGAATATTTCAATACACATGTATGTCGCGGCGTGTCTGCCTGTACATACTACAATAATGCTAGAGGCTTGTTTGGTAAACACTAAAACATGAAATACGTTTGCTAATTTTTGCAATGAAATGTCACTATCTTCTTTTCATATACTCTTTGCAAAGAGAAAACTTTATTTTTGGATATAAACATTTATTGATATTGATATAATTTTTTTTTTCATATTGAATGTGGGTATAGTGATGCAGCTCTGCCCGGCTCGGATATATTCTCTCCTGGGTCGGGATAGGATGGGGGAGATGCTTTGCAACTCTTCTTAGTTCAATGTTGCACGAGATGCATCTTATGGAGTACAACAAATTAGGTATTTAGAGAAGGGGAGAGGGGGGGGGGGGAGTGTAGACTAATGCTGCGGCTGTACATTGCAAATCTGTCTCACGTGCTGTTCTGATGCCCTGCACGATGATGAGTGCGTTTACCTAGTTTGAGGTCGTTGCTCATATGCTCCGTTGACGGAACTTTTCTCATCATGTCTTTTGTTGCAGAGTGATCAATCACAACTCATATATGCCAGGAGTCCAGCAATAGAAGGAATATTTGCAATGGTACATACAGACTTGAGTCCGCGGTTATCATTGCTTGAACCCTGAAGCAAGATAACAAGTTTGCTACAATGTAGTGACAACTTGGCTGTTATGTCTGGTGTTGAGATTACGCCTTGCCAACTGCTGACCTTGTCAATAAAAGTAAGTTTGTAGATATACCCTTAGGAGAAAAAGGGATTAATAATATCTAGGCGAAGTGTTGAAATCCATTTGAGTCCATTTACGGATTTCTTGCAATGTCTGTCTTGCTATGTCTGCCAGATCCAGATATATATATATATATTTCAGACTCGAAGTGTGATATCATATATCAACAAACGCAATGGTTTCCTCACAAATGATTTACAATAAGTATGAAAAGACGAGAACGGGGGAAATGGCCGAGTAATTGACATTTCTGTTTGCTTCAACTTAATTTCAGGAAAGAAATTCGATGAATTAATTGCATGCAATGAACAAGGAACTATGATGCTGGGTGTAAAGGAGACAAGGAAAAGGATAATTATTATTTCTGCTATTTGTTAATTTCCTTTCACGATGATAAAGTGTTTATGTACAATAATACGTTTGAAGATATCAAGAGAGGTGTTAATTGAAAAGAAAGACTTTATCAGAAGCGTGATACAAAACAATAGTCAATACCTGGAAAGTCTAGAACGATCTTTTTAACACATGATTAAACAGTGCTTGCAAGCATCAAAATAAATAAGCGACACGAAACACAGTCAACCTGTTAACATATTCTGTTGGGTTTAACAAGCTTAACTTAATCAGCATATGATCTAAGGTTTATTCAACTTAGTAGCTTCATTTACATTAATCATAGGCCTAGCTATATCCGCTTCTCTGGTAAATATTTTGTTTTGCGAGTATATTAATCTGCTTCTCAATCTAACTGTGACGTTATGTTATGGATTATTAATGTAAATTCACTTGCTGAGACACACACACACACACACACACACACACACAGAGAGAGAGAGAGAGAGAGAGAGAGAGAGAGGAGAGGAGAGAGAGAGAGGAGAGAGGAGAGAGGGGAGAGGAGAGAGGGGAGAGGAGAGAGGAGAGAGGGGAGACGGAGAGAGAGAGAGAGAGAGAGAGAGAGAGAGAGAGAGAGAGGAGAGAGAGAGAGAGAGAGAGAGAGAGAGAGAGAGAGAGAGAGAGAGAGAGAGGAGAGAGAGAGAGAGAGAGAGAGAGAGGAGAGAGAGAGAGAGTAAAACTGGGAGGGAGAGAGGGAGAGAAGGAGAGAGAGAGGAGAGAGTGAGAGAGAGAGAGAGAGAGAAGAGAGAGAGAGAGAGAGAGAGAGAGAGGAGAAGAGAGAGAGAGAGAGAGAGAGAGAGAGAGAGAGAGAAGAGAGAGAGAGAAAGAGAGAAGAGAGAGAGAGGAAGGAGAGAGAGAGAGATGGAG
>NW_028234420.1:12923925-12926425 GCF_977035675.1 Penaeus japonicus
TTGTGGAGGAATTCGCAGCATCCTTGCAATGGATATCTTTCTTATAGTTACAGAATCTTTTGTCGATTGGAAATACCCAAACATCAACTTAAGAGGTCTCTTGTGTATTCTGTGTATTAAGATCAATGCGACAAAATGCGTGCTAAATTTATTCGGATTATGCTTTCATGCGGTCGAAGGAATTTCTTTCATATTTCGCATAATTTTTATTGTCAAGATCATTATTATGTGTATCACTTTCGTTATTTATGAATCGTTGCACATTCAATAATCCTGGCAGAAACTTTTTTGCTGACATGTTTATGCATTGTTCAACGTAGATTCTTTGAAAACACGGTTGAAAGCTTAGATAGGCTCTTAAAATTCATAGATCTATCGATCTATCTGTTTGGGTTGTCTTATACTGTAAAATCCCCAGGCACGCTAGATTACTCTCTTTCAAGTGTGTGTCGTCAAAGCTCTACTTGATCTTTTGTCATAGTTATGATTTAATGGAGGCATTTACTAATTGATAAACTCCTTTCTCTAAGAACTCACACTATCGAAAAAAATACGAGGTTGGATCTTCCCCAAAATGATCAGTCTCAAATCCAAAATCCGCGCCGCTATTCTTCCAGTGGTGTTCTTTCGGCCAATCATTGGAGTGGCGAGGCAAAATCGACAGAACTTAACTCTTTCTCGTATGGCTAAGAACTCTTTGTTGTCCGGTACTTGACAACAGTTCTGAGATTTTATCCAACATATTATTTTTTTCACAAACAGTCCTTAGTAAATAAAGCCTTTTTGTGTTTCCATTGTGGATATATTCTGATATATTCCGCTTTTTCTCCTTCATTTCAGTTTCTTCAACCATTAACTATGATAACATAGTCTACAATTAAGTCAATATTTATCTGATTGATCTTGCTTCAAGTACGTGATCTCACTGCACAAAAAAGCCCCCAAGATTTTACAAATGCCATTTTCAAAAACATCCTTTTCTACAATTATTCCTTTCCCAATCATATCGTTGCAGCGTTTGTTAAATCCTATATTACCTCTATTGTGACACATGTAAATGATGTATGAATTAGAATGAAAGGTTATACAGTGAAAATGAAATGATTGACATGTTCCGACTGACATCCTGAGAATAGCGGGATTCTGATGCAGATGTAAGTGGCATCATATGCGTCATTTACATATTTTGCAGTATAAAGTAAATAATTTTCATTCAAACTTTTCTTATAGAGGAAATATCTAATCAGCTTTGCCGTCATTATTGTTTTGATTGTCCATCTGAATCATGCCATTCTGTTTTGATGAAATTGCCTTTGTTAGCAGGCTCCTGAACTGCAAGATTAGGTATTTACATATTCCGCTAAGTGTCACAACTTTCCACCTATAAAATATGAGAGTAGGGAAAAGTAGGGAAAATTGTCTTGGCATTGTTTAAGCAATTGAAAGGAACGGGTGATGGGAATAGAAAAAAAAAAAACATGTATGAAAAGATGTAGGCTTTGCTGTTGCAGCCTCAATTGCACAAGTTGCAACTACATCTGCAAGCAGGAATGGGGAAATTAAGTCTGCGATGGACGTTCAGAAGGTGAACTCTTCATTGACGCATATGTTTTTTTTTTTTCTATAGTATAGAGATATGTTCTAAACCTGAAGAAATATTGCTAGTTTGTAAGAAAGCTATCGAAATATATATGTATATATATATATATATATATATATATATATATATATAGATATATATACATATATATATATATATAATACACACACACACACACATACACACACACACAACATACACACACACAACACACACATATATATATATATATATATATATATTATATATTATATATATAATATATATATATATATATATATATATATATATATATACATACATATATATATATATATATATATATATATATATATATATATATATATATATATATATATGTATGTATGTGTGTGTGTGTGTGTGTGTGTGTGTGTATTGCTTACTTTTATATTGATATGAAGGCTAAATCATAATGATCATGATGGTAATGATGATGATAGCAAAAATCTACTTTTAGGATTGTGTACACATTCCTAGATGCTTTTTTGTTGAAGTTACTACTTTTATTGTGGGTTGCTGATTTCCGTAGAGTTTAATGCTGTAGGGGAAGTTGAGGGGAAAACCTATGCTCAGAGTTACAAATTAGAGCTCTCGTTCGAACGTAAGCAACGTTTATGAAATAATAAATCGGCTTGAACACATAATATGAATTATGAGGCTAACGGAACGGAATTAAAATATATCATAAACACACGCACACACACACACACACACACACACGCGCGCGCGCGCGCGCACACGCAAAAAAAAAAGAAAAAAAAATGTATACATATACATATATATATGTATATATGCATATATATGTATATATGTATATATATATATATATATATATATATATATATATATATATATATATATATATATATATATATATAA
>NW_028234420.1:12956425-12958925 GCF_977035675.1 Penaeus japonicus
AACATATATATATATATATATACATATATATATATATATATATATATATATATATATATATATATATATATATATATAATGTATATATATAAAAACATATATATATATATACATATATATATATATATATATATATATATATATATATATATATATATATATATATATATATATGTGTGTGTGTGTGTGTATGTATATATACACATATACACATGCACACACACACACACACACACACACACACATATATATATATATATATGTATGTGTGTGTGTATGTATATATACATATATATAAATACACACACACACTTCCTAGCCAGTATAAGGCGAGGCTGTGATTCCCCGCATAATTCCCAGCGAGTGCCAGGCCTTCTACTATCCTGGAGGCATTATCGGGAAACGTGACCATTGGAACTCAACCCTTTCTGTCATCACTTCCTCGCCATTGTTATTGCTTGAATCGGAACTCAAGTGTGAATTTTAATATAGGAGAAATACGATTTATTTTTTTTTTTAGGGGGAAACACATTGAAACCTTGTGGACAAATAGGAGCAAATTTATTTTTTCTCTTTTATTTTGAGACAGAGATGTTGTTTGTATTGTGTTGTTATTCATATATTTTTTCAAGTATTATTTCGACTTATTGAGATTTTTTTTTCAACATATTCTTTTTGTTCTTACTTCTTTCCTTTTGTCTATATCTAGATAATAAAGGAATTTTCTATGATAGATCCGTTTCCCCAAACCCATCGAAATTAGTATCAATAGATTCCTTCTGATGATTATTGTGCTATTGTTGCGCTAGTCAACAATAGCGACAGTACTAAACCCGCTATGTCAGAAGGACATGAAATATCCCATGGAAATTGTAGAGTAAAATCGTTAAATATCTCATCAAAATGAATATCAATGGACTCTTATTGATGTCTACTAACAATATATATATATTTTTTTTCTTTTTCTTTTTTTTGGGGGGGGAGGGGGATCCAATAAACAAGTGCGATACGACGGTCCAAAGATATATATATATATATATATATATATATATATATATATATATATATATATATATATTATTAGAGACGGAACTGTGACCCGCCTTGGCTCTGTCTTAACGGTCAGATGTGGTAGAGAATTTGTACTCGAGGCGGGTTGGTCAGCCCTCATATAAGCGGGATTTTGGGGAGCCGCATAATTCATGCTGAAATAACCTCGCTCATGCCGAATGTTTTGCGATTTCGCCACGTAATACCCTTTGGGCACATCAAGCACTCCTCGCCTATCCTGGATGGTATCGCCTCTATTGCTGGCTAGCGCTTACCAAAACCATTATAAATGCACATTACCATAAGGAATCCCTCAATACTAATTTCGTTGGGGTTAATGTGACGGACCTATTGCAGGAAACTGCCTGTAAAAATGATAATGATAAAATACAAGTAGTGCATGACAAAACGGCAAAATCAAACTCAAAAATCATGGGATTAAGGGTAATGGCTATATACTGGAGATAAAACATCCAAATAAGGTTCAAAATATGTGATCTATATTAAAAAAACAAACAAACAAAAAAAACACGCTAAATATCAGCCAACCGAAAGTCTATTTGTCCAAGTCAAAGCAGGTTAACAGCCTTCACTGCAAATGACCGGTTTACTTAAACTCTAAAATCAAGTTCGATGAGGAGCCATTACGAGAATCTAGGACTGCTCGAGTGTTCATAACAACGAGGTCCTTATACCTGACTAGACATGCCCATGACACAAGCTTTTAAAACCAAACGACTCACTGCCATACCCAGACCAATGCTTACTGTTTCAGACGTCATTTAAATCATAGAAAATGGTATCCATAACACACTCAAACGAACGGAAACAATTACTCTTCATCTCTTTACTTCTGCTTCGTTGTGTAATATCCTGATATGGCTATGGAACGACCACGTACGATGGCCATTTCGAGTTTGATTTCTGCGTAAAACACAATTAGCAAATCTTGTTACTGCGACTCGATTACAATCATGGAATTCATAAGTGTCACTCCATTTGCCATTTTTGGTACCATTCATATTCTATAAGCCAATGAGAGCTTGTAGGCATTTTCTTATTGTTGATGGAATCTATTCATGAAGTAGAAAAAAAACAGTCCTCAGGCTAGTACAGTGGTTGCGCGTCGGCCTCACATTCCTGTGGTCAGCAGATAGAGCCTCGTCCAAGCTCGGGAGTTTCAACTGTCGCCTGACGGTCACTGGTGCGGCTGGAAACCACAGTGGGTAAGGTCCGTGCTCAGATTGGTTCTACACTCGTTGACATACACTTACCAGTCAACACTCTCTGATAAGCCACGTTCGCCATAGTTCACATAAGCCTGGGCGAAGCTTATACTCCGCATATCTGGCTTATCCCTGTCATTATGTAAAACATATGAGTTTAAACAAATTATAGAACCACGTATTGTTCTGAAAGAGAGAGAATTTTTGTACGAAGGTCTGACTTT
>NW_028234420.1:12971425-12973925 GCF_977035675.1 Penaeus japonicus
TATATATATATATATATATATATATATATATATATATTATATATATATATATATATATATATATATATATATATATATATATATATATATATATATACATATATATAATATATATATATATATATATATATATATCTCTATATATATATATAAGAATATATATATATATATATATATATATATATATATATATATATATATATATATATATATATATATATATATATATATATATATATGTACACACACACACACACAGACATATATATGCATATATATATATATATTATATATATATATATATATATATTATATATATATATATATATAATACTGTATATATATATATATATATATATATATATATATATATATATATATATATATATATATATATATATATATATATATGGGGGGGGGGGTAAATGTGGGTGTCTATAATGCAGGGAGGCCAAGAATCTGTTCACATGTTATAACACTGATGGTCAATTTTGCCTTTGGTCAGTTTTCCCCTCCTCGGGTTATGGAGGTTTCAATGTTGTTACGAGCTTACCTTCCCTTATGAAATGAGGTGGGGGGAGGGGGGGGGATAAGGGGGATTAGAGGCGAGGCTGAAAAGCGTTCTCGGTCTTTTATTAGTCATTGCAAGTGGACAATGGCGAATGTTTAAGCTTTTCGCGTGCTTTTGCAGCTCACCCTGTTATTATAACTATTGGTATTTGCGGAACAAAATATTGATTTTGTTCTGTGCAGATATCCAGTAAGAAAAGGTGTAAGTTTATGTAACTTATCGGTTATTTCACTCATGGAAGAGAGTTTTTCGGTGTACTGTGTGTTAATAAATGTAGGTAAGGAATATGTATGCATTGTCGTTCAAGAGAAACTATTCTTATCATCTGAAGATTGATATCATAATCAAGGGAACCGTACGTGTGCTATGCTAACAAATCAGCATACAAAGTTTTCAGTATAAGATATAAATACTTGTATAGTAGAGACATCACAAAACTATAACCATTAAACCAAATATCTATGTCTACGTCATTTGTTATTAAAATGAGCGTTTAAAAAGTTATAAGTAATAATCCTTTTGGCGGTTTTATTTGATCATCAATAGTTCAAATCAAAATCAAATCAATAACCAATATGATTTTAAGAACCTGAACTCACATTGCTTTGACTAGACATTTGTTCTTTAACATTTACCATAACTAGTTTGAAAACTCTTATTTTTTCTTGTCTAGAAAGGGAACAAAAGTCGACGGATATCTCTCAAAGTTTTTTTTTTTATTTATTTTTTTTTTTTTACTGATAATGATAATATTACTGATAATAATCATAACAATGATGATAATGGTGATGATGAGCCAGCATCATGATTATTATCATCATCTTTATTTGGATTAAAAACTACTCGTGCCGGTATATGAATAAATGAAATATGTAAATTGTAATTTTCAAAACCTAATCAGATTTATAAAAAAATGCATATTTCTAGAAAGTAATTGACTTTTAGTCATTTTTTGTTGTGGATTCTAATTACATACTCTAACTATACTAGTGTTATAGATATATACATATTACTAACATTTCTATTTCTATTTCATGATATGTTAAAGATTATAACCTGGTAAACATTTCCCCTTACAAAAATCATTATATATATATCCCTACATAGGTTAGGCAGGCCTATTATTAGTATGACCTGAATTTTAATTTGATATCAAATATGTACACTGCAGATAAACACATGTGCGACCACACATAGACACTAACATATGAAAACTCACAGCCACAAGCATACACACACACACGTTTACACGCGTGAATGTGTCCGTGTGTATCATATGCTGCGAGCTTTACTATTTACACATAGCATAAGCACAACAAGATAATGAAGATTGCCCAAGAAAAAAAACCTCTTACACGATTTAGTTGGAATATAAATGGTTCTACAAATTGTTCTCAGTGCCAGCAGTTGTTCCGTGCGAGTATGTGCACACGTGGCAGTGATGTGTGGAAAGGGGAATCATGGCGGTGTGCCCAGCCTGTGCTACACTCCTTCTTGTTTACATTTAATTTCCAGCCGCTGCGACAGAAAACATTTAAGCCCAAAAGTCAGTAAGGCTAAAAGATAAATCCATCCCCATTATCCATCACGACTGTGACCGTCAGCGCGCGGCGTCAGTTCCGTGTGACTTCGGGTTTTCATTACTCCCTGATCTCTTCTTGCAGGAGGACCTGATGGACTGCGGCATAGCGTTGCTTGAGGTTGGTTTGAGGTTTGAGCTTTCAACCCCTATCGCTCTCGACACACATTCAAGTCTTTGTCGGATCTTGTGGCTTTAAGCAATTTTTGCCTTCGACACTTCCTCGGCTTCCAGTCGGTTCGTGAGGCTTTCAGCAATCTCTTTTTTCTCCGACGTGTTTTCAGTTCCTTGTCTGCTTCAGCATTCTTTTTCTCTTTCGGCATAACTTCTGTTCTTTGTTTGAACATATG
>NW_028234420.1:12988925-12991425 GCF_977035675.1 Penaeus japonicus
GTGAATTGCTCTAAAGGCAGGTATCCAGAGAGGATGGTAGGTAGGTAGGTTAGCAGTTAGGTTGATAGGTCGGTAGATGAACAGAATGAAATCTTAGACAAGATTTTGATGTAACCTACGGTCGGAACCGATCGTGGGTTAGATTTCATTCTATCTATTAAACCCTCGGAATCTAATTCCTGCAACAATATCTGTATATATGTCTTTCAGAACATTTGCATCTATGTTTATTTACTCATCGATTTCTCTTTATGCAAGCGTGCACACACACACACACACACACACTCACTCACACAACTACCCACCCACACACACCCACACCCACACATTCACACAGACACCCACCCACTCACACACACACACACACACACACTTACACATACACACACACACACACACACACACACACACACAGACACACACACACACACACACACAAACGCACATACGCACCTGTGCGAACGCAAATACGGCATGCGATCCAAATGTTAAACTGTACCTAGACAGGGAGAAAAGCAATGTCAAGAGTTAAACTTCCTCATGTCAATTTGCATATGAAAATATTTTCTAATTATGAAAACTGAAGTGCTTGGTATTACTAAATGAAGATACGTGAATACATATAGGGCTACTTCCTTCTGTAAATGATATATGCATTTAACCTTAAAATATGACAATGCTACTTGTTCGGTTTACAAACAAACATAATGTTTACGAGTGTAAGTGGCCGACAGGTGCGGTCAGCAGGCGTTTCTTGACAGAGTCTCGTTCAGGGGATGTCACTTTGGTAGCGAGGAGAAGTCCAGACGAAGGTTCAGGTTAACAGGATTTATTCTTGGCAGCTAAATTACAGAGTTGTTGAGTATGCCCCTGGTGTTCCTTGTCTAGGGAGATTCACCAAGGGGAGCGTTTACATTTAGGCCCGTAGGCTCGTCTGGGTTGTGTAGTCTAGGCGAGAATGCTTCCACAGGGAAATGTTTTAGACACAACAGAAGATTGCGAGACGCGCTCGGGCGGTCTGCATGAAACGTAGATATAGATATATAGACTTGAACAAAGACATTAGGACTAAAATAATTAGTACAGCTATATGAATACATTGAGACTAATAGTAATAATAACAATAATAATATGGCTATAAATATAGCAAAGAAAGCTTAAGATAATGTTGGAGATGCATATACATTTATATATATATTGGACAATAGAACTTAATCAATTGTTCTCAGGTATGGTGTTACAAGTAATGTATCGTACAGACTGCAGTGCTTTCAACGAGAGAAAAAATGTAAGCAGGAAAGGGCGAAACTCTACGGTCACATATTGCCACATTTAACTAACACCGTATGAAAGCTTGCCCATGCCTATGTAGTTAGCTAGGGTGGTAAATAAAGAACTAAACAATAAAATACTGTATCAAAACTTGCCCACGCCTGTGCAGTTAACCAGAGTGGTAAATAAAGAACTAAACTAAACTAAACATTAAATAATGCACTTCTCAAGAGTAAAGCGACCGCCCCAGGCGAGGATGGCATTACTTGCAGTGTACTTCGACTAATTGTTTTCTCCAAGACTTTATGGATTTCTCCTCGGACGCATTACTCGGTATTGCTTTGCAGAATACTTAGCAAGGCATGCAAATTTAAATCTGCCTTAGATATTGCAAACAGAGACCTTGTCCTTATGGAACTGGCTCTCTTCAGGGGAATCAAAAATTCATACTCTAAAATGTTTGAGCTTGGCACACCTTGGGGGAGGGGGCGTACTTAGTCCCATACTATTTCATATTCTAATGCACAGATTATTAAGCGATATACCACTCGAGGGCAGTGATTCCATTATTTGCTATGCTGACGACATCTGCATTGAATCCTCATCCGAGGATAGAATGCAACAGATTCTTAATATACTGTCAGCAAAAGCTACTGAGTGTAGTTTGATAATCTTAACTGAAAAAAACAGGCACTCCATCCTCTCACAATCCCATTGCCAAACTTTCATATAGATGACTTTGAGCTAAATCTCTGTCACAAATACAAGTATCTTGGGGTGACTGTCAATGATACAGAATTCATTATGAACCTAGAGAAAAGACTCTGGGAGCGGCTGAGGCCACTTAAAACTCTTGTTGGCAGAGAACATGCTATCACTGATAGCCTATTTTACCTGTCATAAATACGATCAGACATGGATTATCATGTACTACGCCATGCATTATTTAGGGAATCAGAGTTAACTTGTCTAGAAATTGTACAGAATGCAACCACGAGGATCATTCTTGGTGACCCCAAAACAACGAGGATTGTGAACATGAGAGCGGAACTTAACTAACCGTTTATTTACGAAAGAATATCATATGTTAATACTATATTTGGTGTCAAAGCAATTAAAGAATCCCTTTATATTATTAAGATACAAAGGTGACTTAAACAGAAAATGGAGAATCCAATTTTCTACAAAAACTCCGAGTCACACTCAAATTCATGACTGTAAGTGCCAT
>NW_028234420.1:13038925-13041425 GCF_977035675.1 Penaeus japonicus
AATACATAGCCAATACTCTCCACATCTAAACTTTAAATGAATATTTAAAGGACGTGTCTTTTACACAAAACAATAATTATTTGTTTTTCTTTTCTTTTTCTCTTCTTTTTCTCTCTTTTTTTTTTTTTTTCATTCGACTTTTGCAAATGGTCACATCCCGTCGTTCACACATAGTCTACATGTCATGGTATGTGCAGTATAGGAATTGATTTTAAAAATTTAATCTTGGTACAAAACCTTTAATTTGATGAATTAAAGAGTGTATGAATTTTTTTTTGAAATTCAGGAAGTATTAATCTTATATAACTGATGTTGGATTGCACACACACATACACACATGCACATACATACACATACACATACACGAACACACACACACACACACAAACACAAACATGCTCACATACAATATTTTAATCAAACTTGTAATCAAAAAGTGCCATAGATTTTCTCATTTTGATTTCGTTTCTATTGCTTTTGACTGAGGTCGCATTTTATTATCGGTGTTCTTACTCAACGTTAATAGCAATAACAATATCTCGCGGAATATTCTGGAAATTTATGAACATCTTTATATCACTGTACAAAAGAGGCAATGAAAAAAGCTTAAATACTCTGTGACCTCATTCATCACATGAACGCACAGGACATTTTGACATTTTACTGTAAATGCCTCGCATGCAGATTCCTTAATAACTCCAGAATTAGGAAGTTTCACGTTAATGTCATTAGGCACGAAATCCGTTTATGCGAAAACGGTTGAAATGTTCATGTTGCACTTATAATCTGGCCAAGAGATTGATGTTTTCTCGTTTAGTTTTATTCTCCTCTAAAAACATCAATAATGGTAGAGTATATGAAAGGATCCATAAGTTCAGAGTAATGACTGGAAATGTGTATAAAAAAGGATTTGTAACTGTTCCCATTAAAACGAGTACTGTTTCAAAATCCGGCTTGATATTTTCATGAAATTATTCTTTCGAAGGGAAGCAAACCTTTCACAATTTTGTATTTTCCTTTATCATTTTTCACTCGTCCCAGCTTTTATTCACTAGTTTCCCTTTATCTGAATTTCTTTCAACTCCCCATCTTCCCTGTATTTTCATTGGTATTTCTATTTATACTTTTATCATTATTTTCATGTCTACTCCTTTTCCTTTCCCCGCTTTCTCTTGGTCTTCCTCCTTTCTCTCTTCTAAACTTTATGGCCTCAGCTAAACAGTAAGACTGAAACATTTCTAATCTAACAAAATTCCCTTCGAGTTTGTCTGTAGGTTTATGAATCAATTTTGCATCTTTCCAATTATGCCAGGCCCCTCGTCCCTCGTGTGTGTGTTGAGCAAACATTCGTTTCTTTTCTATTACAAACATTTAGGGCCGCATATACGCACATCCCCCTCTTATATTTTAAGCATTTGGATGAAGAACCACGCACATCTGTACACATCCGGCCCCATCGTGTCGGAGTTTATTCTTTTTCGCTCTCTCTGTCTGTCTGTCTATATTCTTTTTTTTTCTCTCTCTTGCTCCCTCACATTCTCTGTCAATGTTTATTACTATTCCTTTAGCTTTATTTATCTGTCTATCTATCTACATGCACACACACACACACACACACACACACACACACACACACACACACACACACACACACATATATATATATATATATATATATATATATATATATATATATATATATATATATATATATATGTACACACACTCACACACTGTGATGTTTATAGATGAATCTAATAGCCCCACATATGAAATAAAGGATGGTGTCAAACACAGTAGCTAAAGTAGTAATAATATATCATAATTCAAAAGAGATATATAACATGATTTGCAACATTATTGTTGTATAACATTATTGTTGGTTTGCGCGTTCGTTGATTATAATCTCGAGAAATTACTTGTCATATCTTATGGTGTGATTTCACTTTCTTACTCCTCTAAATCTTTTATTTACTGCTTGTGACCCTTATCATCTGAACTTTGCTTTCATAAGAGCGGTTTGTTACATATCACTCTCCTATATTTCTCGTTGAACCAGATTTGCTCTCTTTGTTATGAATCTTGCTGAAATATTTTGACTGATTACAAACAGTACATAATTAGTACGTCTGTTCCCTCGTAGTTTGGAACTAATTACCTGTAAATGCACTTAAAAGCCTTTCAAAGTTTCCGTGATTCGCGCTCTTGTAATTGTACTTCGTCTTTCGTTGTGTCTTCCTATTATTCCTGTAATACACAATATCTTATTTTCATTTAGCTCTTGCATGACAGAACAGAGGACAGAATTGTAGATCCTTTTGTGTCATCTTAATGTCCCGAGAATATCAAGTCAAGCTTAGTCAATTGTTGTAATATTGTAATATAATACTTAATGAAATTTCACTATCATATATATATATATATATATATATATATATATATATATATATATATATATATATATATGTGTGTGTGTGTGTGTGTGTGTGTGTGTGTGTGT
>NW_028234420.1:13046425-13048925 GCF_977035675.1 Penaeus japonicus
AACTGGTAATCGTCATTTGGTTATAGCTCATTTATCATCATTATTCTTATCATAATTAACCAATAACTAATGCAAAACGAGGGTATTTTAATGATTGAACAGTGCTACTTGGATTTCTAACTTGGGCATTATGTGTTCTCTTTGTGGCTGCCTAACGTGGGTTGCTTTGTCCTGTGAGGGTTTCCCTTTTTTCTCTTTAGGTATGATATAGTGGTTTTATGTTATTTCTTTGAAAGCATATGTTTACAAACTCGCAATGTTATTTCTGCAGACACGTTAATGAAAACCTGTCATATTTCACGTCATATGCGCGCCCAGTATTATGGATGTAACGTCTGCCTGTCCCGGTGTGTGTACATGGTATTAATTCAGTTTGCTTCTTGGCAACTGTATGATATATAATGAAAAACAAAGATTTAAGTTAGCAAACATAGGCGTCATATTGTTTCGGAAAAATAACTAGGAACTTCCACGAAAAGAAATTTTGTGTACATTCACGATGCAAAAAAATGTGTATGTAAAAGTAATAATCACTATTCAGTTGCAGTGCAGTTAAAACACTATTCACCAACACACACACACACACACACACACACACACACACACACACACACACATATATATATATATATATATATATATATATATATGGTATGTCATGTAGGTAATAAATATATATATAATAGATATATACTATTATGTATATATATATATAATAAATATATAATTTATGTATATATAAATAAATATATATATATATATGTATAAAATATATAATATATATATATATATATATATAATATATATCATAAATATGTATGTACATATATAAAAATAATATATATATATAGATATATATATAAATATATAAATATATCTATATATATACATATATATATATATACTATATATATATATCTATATATATATATTTATATATATATTATGTATGTATAATAAATAATATACCAAATATATATATATTTTATATATATATATTTATATAACTTTTTAATTATATATAAATGTATGTAATGTACGTATATATAATAAATAAAATATAATATATCTAATATATACTATAAATATACATATAGTGATTCTTTTTATATAGTATATATATATATATATATATATATATTAATATATATTTTTATATATATATATATATATATATTTTTTATAGCTGGTGAAAAAAATGCTATGCTTTTTCGCACTTAAAAACAACTCCAAGAAGACATAAAAATGCTCTAGATTAAATAGATTATAGATTTGTTTATCAAAAACATTCGGAAATGCTGGCGTCAATCTCACCCCAGGTTTTAAATTAAATAAACACTATGCAATCAAGTGAAATGAAACGTGGTTACAAGTATCATTTGAGGTATAGATCATGACTCGTATAATTGACTTTCAAGTACACTTTGAGCATGTAGTGTGATGTCCGTGTTAACCTAGGGGCCCCGTCCCAGTTCATCAAGTCAAAAGTGAAAACTTATTTGCCCTACCCCTGAAAGTGGTAGCGTGGGGGAGGGAGTTTGAATCAGTTAAATGGGTGTATTCCAGCGTCACAATCTCTTTCTGATGCTCAGCCTAATAAAACAAAATTCTAAAATTGATTGAAAAAATCTAGTAAAATATAAAATGGCAAAACATGTGCAGAAGGCACTTAAAATGATTAAGGCTGCCGTATACTAAAACTAAAGAAACAGTCTGGTGAACTAAAATGAAAAAAAAACAACAAAAAAACACAGACTTCCTACCACAAAGTTAAAAAAAAAAAAAAGATTAAGTAAAAGGAATCCAGCCAAGTTCAGTAAAAAGGTCTGATTAGATGATTTAATAAAAATGTTCTTTTAGATCACGTCCAGCTCCTAAGCAAAGAATGTCAGGCATTTCAGTACTTAACTCTTATCTTCGTGATCGTATCCCCGTTGTTCACTTCCTTGGCTCGACACAGATAATCCAAAAATGGCGACACAGCCGGTTAACTACTCTAGAGGACTGGGTAAGGGAAATACCTTCGTTGACTGTCTGACTGTCTCTCTTTATTGTTTAAAAAAAAAAAAAAAACGTCAACATTGCCTCGGTGACGTCAGAGGCATATTATCTTAAGAATATTGTAAATAATAAAATTCAGCAAAAAGACAACATAAAAGAAAGATACAAATGTAAAACAAAATGTATAAAATCCTAAAAAGCATAACATAAAAACTAAAAGGAATAAAACGAAGCAAAAATAAAATACATAAAACGTTTCCCCTAAAGTTTAAAATAAAATCAAAGAAACATTGAGACCATAGAAGTTCACAAAGTATTAAAACACAAAAAATAAAACTTGGTGACAAATAAAAACATTCAATACAAGGTCTCGTAATATATAAATAAAATAATAAAAGTAATTACAGAAAACTTCAGTTCAAAGGGAAACTAATCTAAAATGAAGAACAAATAAAATGAAAGATAATATATAAAAAAAAAAAAATAATAAAAAATAAAC
>NW_028234420.1:13066425-13068925 GCF_977035675.1 Penaeus japonicus
GGATCCCTGCACTGGGAGGGCGGGGCGAGTAAGGGCTTTTCTTCTGTATGTATTCCTATTATTTTTTTTCATGTGAAATCCATCGTAAGTGAGAGCTTTTCAGTATTGATGTATTTCATACATTGAAAAGGTGAAGTTTATCATATTATCAACCGAAACTGCATTTCGTTTTACAGTTTAGATATAACTGTTATCATGTTCGTAGAGTGACTTCTTAAACGAAATGTTACCGATAATGATTTCATTTGCTTTGCTCTTATGTGTTGCCAAATGACTTCTCATTCGGAATCATTTCATCCTATAACAAAGTTTCCTAATGTCTTTTACATGCGAATCTCACCTTTACAGCTGATCACTTCAACATCCAAATGAAAAACGATGACACGTCGAAGAACTGCGCCTTCATGGAGAAAGACAAAACCGAAGTAGAATTCATACCCTGCTCTGATCAAATAGATTACATGTGTCAAAAAATCGTTCTGTGAATAAATTGGGCGAATTGGACAAGGAGGTGAGGAGCCGACGATGAGCAGGGAAACAGAAGGGGCATGGAAATGTATAACAAAGTAGATGAATTTTCATGAACAAATATGTATATATATATATATATATATATATATATATATATATATATATATGTGTGTGTGTGTGTGTGTGTGTGTGTGTGTATGTATCTGCATATACAAGTAGATATATCAAAATGAAAACACAAGATATAAAAAATGGATGAATTTTCATTACCAATATATACATACATACACACACACACACACACACACACACACACACACACACACACACACACACACACATATATATATATATATATATATATATATATATATATATATATATATATATATATATATACAGTATATTTATACACAGGTATATATATATATATATATATATATATATATATATATATATATATATATATATATATATATATAATGACATATTGTTACGCAACAGATCAAGTAAACATAGTTAAAGAATTTGCCTTTACTAAGTAGTGACTAAACTTATAGTTTGTTTCACATAAAAAATCATACCAAACTTGTAGATTTACAGAATCCAGGGCCTTTTATTGGGAAAACAATTATTCTGAACATCCTCTTGCATAGAAAATGAGGAAAGAATACTCATGCATAGCATATATGAAATATAACAAAGAAATAGAGGTAATATCAATATAATGAAATGACCAGCACATGATGGACCTTCCACACTCACTGACCACCTCCTAAATACAGCACAATTGGTACCTTGGTCTGAACCAATATGGACAGTTATGACTTAACTCATACACATACACACATACGTACATACAATTACGTCACCGTAGCTTTAGCGCCTGTTCCGGTGCTACGGCATGTCCACATCTGTGTCTCATATAACCCCAATCTAAAGGCCCCATAGAACTCAATCAAAATATATAAGCGCACTACGCAGATAATTTCATACAGTGTAAATTGTGCGTTTATGGGAATAGTTTGTGGAATGTAAGGCCACCGTGCGTATACTGTGCTAATTCAATTACTTAAAAATCCATTGAAATTATTGATGTACAATCAAAATCAAATTAATGATTCATTACAGGTGAATCACTCTAGCTTCATACGTCGTCTAGATTTTCTTCTCCTTAACTTCCCCCCTATGTACACATATGCATAAATGTAAGCATTGCAACCCACATGTATACTTTACCATAGGTCACACGAAGCTGCTTTTGCACGTCCTACTTACATAACAAAACCTGTTAAGTAGCCATGCAGAAAACATTCCCGACTTGGCACAGGCTGGTTATTTCGCCCTTGTTTGAATCAACTCACTCAGGATCCTGCTCTGAGACCACGGAAAGCTCCTCGGCCCCACGCCCTCTTGTTCCTGTCTGGCTACTGTCCATTCCTGCTATTGTCTGTTTACCCCCATACAGGCACTTCAAGTAACAGCCTCTACTGAACATGTAAGACAAGCCGGTTACAATACACACACATACACACACACACACACACATATATATATATATATATATATATATATATATATATATATATATATATATATATATATATATATATATACATATATATATTTATATATATATAAATACATATAGATATATAGATATATATATATAATATATATATATATATGTAGAAGTAAAATTGACGAAGTAAAACTCAGTTAAAGTTTTGTATACTTTATTTATACTTTAAGATAATTTCACATAATTCATTGTTTTCTGTTCATACATATCAGTGCCATAATTTGTTTGGTATATATTTTGATGAAAAATAGAAGTAAAAGTAGAACACTCTACTCTATATATGTATATTTTCTAAATCACGAAGGTAAAGATACTTTTACAGGCTGTGTAGGACAAACTTACCATCACACACACACACGCACAAACACACACACACACACATATATATATCTTGAAAATTTGAGGTTGATGGTAGACAGTTCTTATCGGATATAAGGACAAGAAGAA
>NW_028234420.1:13081425-13083925 GCF_977035675.1 Penaeus japonicus
ATATATATATATATATATATATATATATATATATATATATATATACAAACATTATATCTTAGCTACCATCATCATTAATATGACTTAATATAAGAAAGAACAAGTAAAACAAAATCAAAAGAAAGAATGTCAATGAAAATAAAAGATAATTGACAATAATCTTGACGGCAAAAGGAAATTTCTAATGATAATAATAATAATAATGATAACATCTAATGTTGATAACCGTACTGACAAATGATGCAAATACTTATAGCTATATAGATAATGATAATGATGATAATGATGAGAGTGATAGCAACGATGAAGACGATAATAATGATGATAATAATATCAGTAATGATAATAATAATGATGATAATAATGATAATAGAAATAATTCATAACAAAAACAGTAATAACAATAATCAACAACAATAACAATAACAGTAATAGCAACAGCGGCAGTTACGATGCATAGAATGTCTTCAGTGCATTCGATCTCTAGTTCAAATTCCTTTTAAGATGAAAGTTTATCCTACTTGATGTCGTCTGCATATCTAACATTCGTTCAATTTGAAATGTCGTTGTATTCTGAATTGCGTCAAGCTTTGTTTATAATCTATGAAAACGACTTCAGCGAAGACCATTCATTTCATTCAATAGATGGCACTGTTGTAGTTAACGATAATACTGTAAATGATTAATCTTCTTTTCAGCGTTTTATGGTCAGGTACAATTTTGGAGCGTTGTCAGGTATAACTTTTGTATATCTTTCTTTGTCATGTATCGATAGAACAGTAGTTCTTCACCTTTATGAATTCTCCTCAAAACGGTTGTCCTTCTGCACCCTCAGGGACCTCTCTGTAACACGGAACTAGTGGTTCTCTATCGATCACTACTTCACCACCAGCATGTGACTCGATACTTAACGTCTCGTATGAGGTATTTGCGCGTAACACTACATTTAGAAAACCTCGCTGTGACGACCTGTACCTCAATAATTTCATGATTTGGCTTGGAAAACAAACACTGGTTCGTAGTGGATTCTAATAAGACCTGAACGACCACGGAGGAGTAGATACAGGCGAGAGGAACCTTGCAATACTGTTAGCATAAAGTCGATGTTTTTATGAAAGCAAAGCAGAAGGTTTGCGGAATGATTCAGGCTCTTTCGAACCTAATGCGAATATAGTATCTTGTTCATTACGCTTATCAAACGTGGAATAAAGAAAAACCTACGGTAACCGAGGGAGAGAAAATATAATCTGGGACGGATGGCTGTGACACTGATAAGCTAAGGTTACGAAAGGTAGTACAAAATTCGCTTTAAAAGTTAATAGTGCTAGAAGTTTACTTAAACTAATTTGAAGCTTCAAAAATCCAGGACATCCCCGGACACAAAGATGAGTTACATAATTTGTTTCCATTTTACAGTGAACATACGTTGTTCTCAAATAAGTTTTTTTTTTATGAAACTTATCATTACATTATCATTTAAGATACTTAATGAAATTGATGAATAAAGCATATATGAATGTATGTATGTATGTGTGTGTATGTATAAAGAATGGATGTTTTGTATTCAGCGTATAGTTTGAATTTCACTCTTTACATACATGTATTCTGAGTATATCAATTGTGTCTTGCATATATCAGTGTAAGTGGGTGTCCCTTCGACTGTGCGCATCTAAGTATAACGCTCTACATGAATAAGTCATTTGTCATGTTGAGATGAGGTTGGAGAAAAAGCATATAACGCGAACAGATCTTCCAGCAAAAGCAGTTAGTGTGGTGTCAGACTTAATGCGGATATTTATGTAAAAGAAGATGCTTTTATTTACTATGCGATCAGCTGCTCCACTACGTAAGAGGAGGGAATATTGTGGATCTTATTCTAAACTTCATCAGGATTCTACCTCCCTGGATATATTCGGTTGGAAATGGTAAGAACTAAAAATATTCGTACATCTTTATATATATATATATATATATATATATATATATATATATATATATATGAATTACATAATATACATAACACCCACACACACTACACATACACACAGACACACGACATAACACACGCACACACCACTCACACACATAGACACAAACACAAACACTACACACACCCACACTTTTATATATATTATATATACACAATACACATATAATATAATAATGTATGTATAGATATTCATATATCATATAACCATATATAGTATATATATATATATTCCTAATATGAATATATTGATATATATTTATATATATATAATATATATCTTAATATATACATGCAACACACTCACGCATAGTTTACACCGACACATACACACACAACATAGACACACATCCACTGACACACATAGAACTATAACACCACGAACAATTATTGACACAAACAAAGATCAACAAACACACTCACACAGCGTACAAACAAAGCACACACACACACACACACACACATAGACAACAACACAAACACACACTCCACAAACACAAATATAATAGTATT
>NW_028234420.1:13095684-13100684 GCF_977035675.1 Penaeus japonicus
ATATATAAATATATATATATAATATATATATTTATTTTATTATTTATATATATACATATATGTATATGGATATGTATATTTTAACTTCTATATACCATTATAATATTAATTTATATTATATATAAGATTATTATATATATATTATATTTATTTATATATGTATTATTGTATATATGTACATATAGTAGTATATATGTATTTTTATTATATATATATATCATATATATAATAGATAGTATATATATATATTTACTTATTCCATATAGGTATATATATATACGTATATTTATATATATACTATTTAATATATATTTTTTATAATATATATATATATATATACACATATATAGAATGCGTTGTATACATTTATGGGTTAGTATATATTTACAGATTTATTAATGATATACTATTATTTATATATATATATATTTTGATTTGTAGTTTATATGTAGTATATATATGATTTATATATATTTTTTTATATACTTAATATATATACACATAAGATAGTTGTATACTGATAGGTTATATTATATATACATATATATATATTATATATATATTATATATTAATATATATATCTAGGTATATATATATATATATTTATTTGGATTTATATATATTTATTTATATTATTATATATATATAAATATATGTATTATACATTGGATATCTGTATATATGTGGATATATATAGTTTATATATATATATATATAGATATATTGATTTTGATTGTATATATAATATATATATATCTCATATACACGCTAATGTATATTAGTCATTTTATATATATATATATAGATATAGATATCCATAGTTATATGTACAATAATATATACATATATATATATAGATATATATTTGTATGTATGTATTAATAATACTTATACAGTATATAGATATATGGGTGTGTGGGTGGGTGTGCTGTGTGTTGATGTGTTGTGTTGTGTGTGCTGTGTGTGTGTGTGTGTGTGTGTGTGTGTGTGTGTGTGTGTATGATCACAACACAAGGGGAAATGTGTGTGAATGCTTGAGTGCATTTACCAACGATAAAGAAATCAGAAAGTGCCTAAGCGTTATAGACAAATACCAAAAAAAGAAAGAATGCCATAAGAAAGCTTTTCCTTTCATAGGGTATGGAGGAGTGCAACAAAAGCCAGACTATAAATAAAGATAAAAACACAAAATTATACCATTAATTATAGTGTTTGCGAGTATACCATACAGTGTGAAGCATCTGAGGATGTTCTGATAACTTTGAAATCCAAATGCATAAACATCCCAGCAAACCAATAGAAAACGAGACAAACATCGCATTGAATAACCCATAGAGGCCAACCAGTGCAAGGGGTCAAAGGTGACCAGCTTCCTTTCAATCATCTTGCCTGAGTAAAAATCCACTACCCAGTTCGAGAAGTGTTCAAAATGGAATCACTCTAATCATTTATATAGATTGATTTATTTGTTTAATATATATCATTATTGATAGAGATAGAGATTTTCTATTAGATATATAATATTTAGATATATATTTTTTTTTTTTTTTTTTTTTTTTTTTTGTTTTTTTTTTTAATACAAGGGCACATGTCAAGTCTCGTTGCATTGCAGACGCGGAGAGACAGTGTTCATATGCGTACCGAGTGTTGATACGTGTTCATTATGCGTAAACGACGTGTTATGTACATATATTCTGTAGGAAGACAAACCACGAGATATCTAGGCATATCTGTGTGCGGTGTGCAGCATAGGTGCACATCGCTTGGATGCTGTGAAAAGTTGCAGTAGGGATAGATTCCAGAGGGAAAGGTCTGACGTTTCACTGGCTGGAGGGGCTTTCGTTATATTTTGACACGTACAGGTGTGCTGCTGGCGGGCGCTCGTGACTCCGTGTCGGGGCTTGTGGAGCTCCCGGGTTTGTGAGGGGACACTATTTGATTACATTCAAGCTCTGACACGGGAGCGGGGCGCGGCGCGGCGGGGCCGGGCCCGAGCGGGAGCGAGCGAGACGAGTGAGAGTGAGAGGGTGTCGAGGAGAGAGGGAGCGAGCGCCAATAGGGAGCGAGAGAGGTGAGAGAGTGCGACAGGCGTTCAGCCGCGAACACCCAGGGCCGCGAGCTCCTCCCCGGTCCTCCCCCAAGGCGCCTGCCGCCGCGCACCGCTGATCACACGCGCAGAGGCGCCGGCGGGCGCGAGAGCCCGAACGAGCCGGTTGCGAGCCTCAGAGTTTCGAGCGAGCGCGATACGAACGCACAAAGCACGAGAGGAAGCAGGAACTAGACCCGGCAGAGCGACCACGCAGAGAATGGAACGGGAGAGCGAGCAGACCGTAAGGGAAAGCCCACATCAGGAGGAAGGAGGAAACCGAACCCGCCAAGCCCCGCACCGACGGCCCCCCCACGCCCGTCCGCAGGACACCCCCCCCCAGCCTCAGAGCACCGGCGCGCGCAGCCGGCCGGCGAGCGTCAGCGCGAGCGGAGCGCGCGCGCAGCAGCGCGAGCGCGCCGCCCCGGCCTCTAATCGGAAGAGAGGTCGCGCTGCTCGAGCTCTCTCCTCTTCCCTTCTCTCTCTTCGTCTCTCTCTCTTATCTCTCTCTTCTCTCTCTCTCTCTCTCTATCGTCTCTCTTCTCTTCTCTCTCTCTCTCTCTCCTTCTCTCTCTCGCTCTCTCTCTCTCCTTCTCTCTCGCTCTCTCTTCTCTCTCTCTGCCTTCTCTTTCTCTCTCTCTCTCGACTCTCTCCTCTCTTCTCTCCTCATATCTCCTCTCTCTTTCTCTCTTCTCTATCTCTCTCTCTCTCTCACTCTCTCTCTCTCTCTCCTTCTCTCTCTCTCTCTCTTTTCTCTCTCTCTCTCTCTCTCTCTCTCTCTCTCTCTTCTCTCTCTCTCTTTTTCTCCTTCTCTCTCTCTCTCTCTTCTCCCTCTTTTTTCCTTCTCTCTCTCTCTCTCTCTCTCTCTCTCTCTTTTTTTTCTTTATTTTCTCTTTCTCTTTCTCTCTCTCTCTCTCTTCCCTCCTTCTCTCTCTCTCTTCTCTTCTCTCCTCTCTCTCTCTTCTCTTTTTCTCTCTCTCTCTCTTCTCTTCTTTTCTCTCTTCTCTCTCTCCTCTCTCACTCTCTCTTTGTCTCCTCCCGTGTTAATACAAGGGCCCAAAAAACCTAATATACACAATACCTGAGTCTTGAAAGATGAGTCAACAGTTCCCAACCTGCTTTTCATTTTCGCGGCTGAAGAGCGGAGGGGGAAGGGTTGGAGGAAAAAGGGAAAAAGTAAACACGTTACTTGGATAGGGAAGGACAAGCACACGGAAAACGGAGGGAGTTCCCCCCCCCCCCCCAAACTCACCATCTCTCTCTCAACTCTCTTCTCTCTCTCTCCTTTTCTCTCTCTCTCTCTCTCTCTCTCTTTCTTTCTCCTTTTATCTCTTTCTCTCTCCTTCTCCCTTCTTTCTCTCCTCTTTCTATCTCTCTCTCTCTTTCTTCTCTCTCTCTTTTTCTCTCTCTCTCTCTCCTCTCTCTCTCCCTTTCTCTCCTTTCTCTCTCTCTCTCTCTCTCTCTCTCTCTCTCTCTCTCTCTCCTTTCTCTCTCTCTCTCTCTCTTTCTCTTTCTCTTTCTCTCTTTCTCTTTATCTCTCTCTCCCTCTCTCTCTCTCTCTCTCTCTCCTTTCTCTCTCTCTCTCTCTTTCTCTCTCCTTTCTTTCTCTCTCTCTCTCTTTCTCTCTCCTTTCTCTCTCTCTCTCTCTCTCTCTCTCTCTCTCTCTCTCTCTCTCTCTCTCTCTCTCTCTCTCTCTCTCTCTCTCTCTCTCTCTCTCTCCTTTCTTTCTCTCTCTTTCTCTTTCCCTCTCTCTCTCTCTCTCTCCTTTCTCTCTGTCTCTCCTTTCTCTCTCTCTCTCTCTATCTCTCTCTCTCCTCTCTCAATCTTTCTCTTTCTCTCTCTATCTATCTATCTATCTCTCTGGAAGGTTGACCGACAGATCGCAACATTCAAGGAATGAGAGAAAACAGAAAAATGTAAGTAGAAGGTAAAACTCTCAGAGAGGTATAATTGCATAAACACGTGTGTGTGTGTGTGTGTGTGTGTGTGTGTGTGTATGTATGTGTGTGTGTGTGTGTGTGTGTGTGTGTATGTGTGTGAGTGTGCTTGTGTGTGTGTGTGTGTGTGTATGTGTGTGAGTGTGCTTGTGTGTGTGTGTGTGTGTGTGTGTGTGTATGTGTGTGAGTGTGCTTGTGTGTGTGTGTGAGTGTGCTTGTGTGTGTGTGTGTGTGCATAATTGCTGTTACTTTCGCATCGTTATTCAGATATGTGGTTGTATCTTTATGCGTGTATATATCTTTATTTATTTTGCTTTACCTTTCTCCTCCCCTTTTTTTTAATTTGTGACGATTCAGATCGCTCCGTTCCCCCATGACTAATAAAATCACTACGTTAACAGGAATAGAAGGAAAGATTTGATTGTGCTTAACCCTTCAATATTGCAGGAGAAAGGTAGGGAAACTGTTTAAAATACACGTTTTAGGGGAACCCGCTCGCAATAGGATATTCATTCTATTCAGTTTACACTTTATGTTGTATATAAGATGTGTATGTTTTTATTTGTTGTTTCATACACGCATAATAAGTGTATACGGGTGTATACACATGTGTGTGAGTAACAGATGTATTCACACAGGGCACTGCAGTCCATATTTTATACTTGTTTAACTCTGTTATCTATAGCTGGATTGCTCACATGGCCGATCTGTCATTCATGCATTGCAACTTTTGCTGCAAGTCTCCTTGTCTTTTCTTCGGCTGTAGCGAGGGTTGCACGTCTGTTGTAGTGGAAATGCGAGTAGATGAATAGCGTTCTATCTGTCTTTAGAGAAAGATCATTTTGAATTACAATCAGTTCTTGAGAGGGTTTTCTGTGCTTTGAAATCTTGTATAGAAGAACTACGGGTTGCATTTAGTATCAATACTTGGTATGTCCAGTATTATGAGGGTGGCATTCTATCCATTCCCCAAAGA
>NW_028234420.1:13143184-13145684 GCF_977035675.1 Penaeus japonicus
CATAACCGATAATACTTGTTATGTAATATTCACCATTGCAACACAGCTGTCTATATTGCAATTACTCCATTCAGTTACCCGCAACTTTGGTCATCAATAGGTAAGGAATTTAGCAACATTGACTATACCTTGTTAGTGTGCTTCTTACATAATGCAATATCGACTGGTTATATATTCGATTGGATAAATCTTTTTCTCGGCTGATAAGTCCAGTGATTCCGCCTCTGATATCCATATACTCAATTTACCATTTTTCTCATTAGAGACGTGAGGACTAGTTACAGGAACGTGAATTTGCACCGAAAAATAATTCAATTTGTTGAGCCTTTTCTTTCCTCGTACCAATTTTGAAGTCAAGAGGCATGCTGTCAATGGGTCAAAGATCCCAATTTGAAAGTATCTGTCGTGATGCTGAAAGAATCCTCCGCATGTCTTGGCAGCAGAACCAGCTCCTTCTGCCATGTATATAGGAAGTCAGTTGGAAATTGGTTGCACATGAATTTCCCGATCATGCACGGGAATGGATGCACAATGGCAAATCATTCCCCCGTTATTCACTACTTTTATGCCATAGCAGTGACACAGCAATCTTATGAATTTAAGCTGAAAGCCTTTATATCATAGTTCTATGGGCGCTTCATAACCATGGTGTGCTTGATTCGCCTATTGCGTTCTCTCTCCTTTGCTTCTAATCACTTGTTCTGATCTCCTATTTTCTTACTTTATCTATCATTGTTTGTGTTTATGTATATTTTCAATAATGTCTTTGTTTCTTTATCTATTTTCAAGTGCATCATTTTCCTTTCCTTTGTTAAAGATAGTCTTATCATACATGGATGTTGGCAATCATGTTGTTTGATGGTGATGGTTATCATAAACTATGGAGAAAAAGGTTTATAGTCTAATTGTATTCAATTGAAAATCTGTCTATAACACACCTGTTTTCTGGCATAATGTTGGAAGCCATCTATCAGGGGTCCCTTTGATCAAAGCATGAATGACTGACATATGATTATTGAAATAGATAAATAGAATAACATCCTTCAAAATGTATAAAACCATATATGTATGTACACGTAAACACACATATACGTATACACGCCAACACACACACACACACACACACACACACACACACACACACACACAAACACCACACAACACACACACACATACAACGACACAAACACCATACTCTACAGACAGACAGAAAAAGAAGACATCTCCACCATAAGGAACATATACATATAAATATAACATCAACCAAGAACAGCCCAGAGACAAAGAACGTACGTACTACTATGAGAATACCCGATGAGGATAACAGCATTTCATAAAACAGGGTTGTTCTTCCCTTCTGTCTCTACGGAGTCGCGATGGGCATGGCTGATCTTGTTACTGTTGATATAAAAATGACTGTTTATTATTATCATCCAATTTCCCTCTTCTTTGAATATCTCTGTGCCATTTGCAAAATGTACTAGATTGAGAGAATCGGGACATGAAAGGAAAGAGAAGAGGGGAATGACTTGTATATTTGTGTGGGATGTGTCGTAGCAATGATAGTAAGAATAACAGTAACAATGATGATGATGATAATGATAACAATTATAATGATGATAATGACAACAGGTACAAGGATGCGGATAATGATGATAATAGTATAATAATGATAATACTAATGATGATGATGACAATGATGATGATTATGATAATAGTATAATAATGATAATACTAATGATGATGATGACAATGATGATGATTATGATAATAATATAATAATGATAATACTAATGATGCTGATGACAATGATGATGATTATGATAATAACGATAATGATATTGAAAATGATAACGATTATAACACTACTAAGAAAAGGATATACATAATGATAACAGCGATAACAGTAATATCAATAATATAATAATGTTATCATACTATTACTGATAATGACAATGATGATAATGTTAATACTGATAACAGTCATGGTAAGAATAACAATGATCATACTAACAACAAAATTGAGAACAATAAGTATAATGAAATTGATAATAAGGGGGATAATAGTTATTATAATGATAATAAAGATAGTAATAACAATAGTGATAATGAAAATAGGGATGATGATAATAGTAAAGATAATGATGATAATGATAATGATGAAAATAATGATGATAATGACAATAATATTAGTATCAAAATAAGAACAATAATGGTATTGATAATAATGATGATGAAAAAGATGATAAAGGTGAAAATGATAATGTTAGTAATAATGATAATTACAATGATAATAATAACAACAATAATAGCAATCATGATGATAATATAAATCATAATGATAGTGATAACGATGACTATGATTATAAGAATAATGATAATGATGGTGATGACGATGATAATGATAATGATAATAATAATGATAGTGATTATATTAACAACAACACCAGCTGCAATGATATTAAAAGTATCAACAATGATAATGATAATAATATTAACG
>NW_028234420.1:13155684-13158184 GCF_977035675.1 Penaeus japonicus
TCTATAAATCTATTCTCAAATCGAGTCAATCGAAAAATCCTTTGCTCTAATACCCATTCTGTATCTATGGATACCCACTCTGGCTGCCGTAATTCACCTTCATTAAAAAAGAGAGACATCATATACAAATCCTGATACAAAAGATCTAAAACCCTACTAAAGATCTAAAAAAAAGAAAGAAAAGAAAAAGAAAGAAAGAAAGAAAAAAAAAAACATGCTCTAAAAAACATCCTCTAAATCTGATTTTTGTATATGCATTTCTATATGTATAGCACCGAAACACATGATGTAAATGCCCACAAACAAAAAATGATCCTGTATCTCTAACGTCAACAAGACTCACAATGAGGAGACAAACCAATTTCAAAATATGACATTTCTTTCTATCGATACTGGACGGAAATAAAAAAAATGATGGACTAGAATGTATGAAATCAATATGTTTATACAATCTTAGGGTTCTGATCTTCAACAACAAATCAATGTCAGATCAAGAAAAGCTGAAAGGAACAGCGAACAACGGAAGATAAATCACCCATTTTCCCAAGATGTCAATATTGTACCTGGTACCAGGTACTAGGAAACAGGGTCTCAAATTTAATAATGGACTGATGCGAGTGAGTAAGGGAGTGATTGAGTGAGTGAATTAACGAGTGAGTGAGTTGACGAGTGAGTGAGTTGACGAACGAATGAGTGAGTGAGTAAACAAGTGAGTGAATGAGTGAGTTAACGAGTGAGTGCGTGAGTGAGTCAACTCACTCACTCATTCGAGTGAGCGAATGTGAGTGTACGTGTGCGTGTGCGCGCGCGTGTGTGTGTATGTGTGTGGTGAGACGTCGTAACTGCCAGACACACAGTTTGCGCGTATGTGTATCTCGTAATGGCGCGAGTGAATGTTCTTTTCCATGTATATATAAGCATATGCGTAAACATAACCTTTCATATATCTAACATATGCGACCTCAAGAAGATGCACGAACGAGAAATATTCACGGTAAGAAATGAGCGTAATTTACGAGTGAGCTGCACTTTGGGGGGAAAAAAGGTTACGGCATTCTGGTACACGATCAAAATGTCACTCATTTCTCACCACTAAGCAAATGGATGAAATGGTCTCTGTAAACAAAGAAGTCATGCGAGTTTACATTTCGTGTCTTGGTATGGGTAATATACATGTTATTAGTATTATCCTTTTACTGAAAAACAAATAATTTCTTTAAAATTCAGAATCAAAATAAAAATTCCGAAGCTGCAAAAGTCACAACGTAGCAACACCTTCTATCTCTATACCTATTCCTTTCTTCCTTTTGAAAATCTGATTATTCATTCGTTTACTCTATCCCCCAGTATTGCATCTTCTGTAGAAACTTTGATCGGCAAGTGCAGAGATCCTGAATAACAGAGTATCACTGTTACAGACAGGATAGCATCATCCCACACGGCCGCGGTTGGCACAGGAGATAAAACCTCACAGTCAGCGTGATGAGTGCCGGCACTATGGCCCTCAGAACGGTTATATATCAGTGACCTCTCCTCGTTGCTCCCTCCCAACAGCACCACGAAAACGCTCGAGTGAAAAACTTGCCTTCGCTGTCACCGTCACGCCACATCTGTAGTGTAGGGCTTTTCATGCTCCTCACGGAAGAAAGATTTTGACAATGGCTTTGAGTTGCGATGGGCCGCTCTGGTCAGTAGTTCTGAGAGAGGGGGAGGGAGAGAAGGAGGGGGATGAGAGTCTCTGAGAGAGGTAGAGAGAAAGAGAGAGAGAGAGAGAGAGAGAGAGAGAGAGAGAGAGAGAGAGAGAGAGAGAGAGAGAGAGAGAGAGAGAGAGAGAGAGAGAGAGAGAGAGAGAGGAAGAGAGGAAGAGAGAGAGAGAGAGAGAGAGAGAGAGAGAGAGAGAGAGAGAGAGGAAGAGAGAGAGAAAGAGAGAGAGAAAACACAGCCACACTGATACCCACACATTCACAAAAACACACAAGCACACCACACAGGCATACTTATTTCACGCACGAACACGAAGAACATAAGCGTAGGTACAGGCAAAACACAAATTAAAAGAGAGAAAGTAGATAGATGGGTTTATCTGTCTCATATACATAAGGCACAGGCACACAGTCGAAGTGACCTGTATCCATTTATATCATCTAATGTTTTGCTTTTTAATAACACAAAAAATATTTACTAAGATTACAAAAATACTACGAAATTTAGTTTTGATAATTAGTTAGAAACCTCTCTCTCTCCCTCTCTCTCTCTCTCTCTCTCTCTCTCTCTCTCTCTCTCTCTCTCTCTCTCTCTCTCTCTCTCTCTCTCAATGTCTATCTCTCTTTGTCTCTGCCCCCTCTTTCTCTCCCTCTCTTTTTCTCTCCCTCCCTCCCTCTCTCTCTCTCTCTCTCTCTCTCTCTCTCTCTCTCTCTCTCTCTCTCTCTCTCTCTCTCTCTCTCTCTCTCTCTCTCTCTCTCTCTCTCTCTCTCTCTCTCTCTCTCTCTTTCTCTCTCTC
>NW_028234420.1:13163184-13165684 GCF_977035675.1 Penaeus japonicus
TACTATTAATTTTGATACTTTCTGGTATTTACGTTATATTGTAAGCATAATTCACTTATGCGTATTTGCATGTTGTGTATTAAGATATTTTGAAATCAAGAAATGGGTAGATTTTGATTGTTTGTAATTTATCTGATTTCATTCCCAGCCGCGTGGTTGTTTATTTCTTGTCAACGTACATATTCCTCGTTTAATGGTCGAATAAATCATTCTTTATGTTTGTACTATATGCTAACGCTACATTTGTATTTACGATACAAATCCCTTATTTGATAGATATAGAGACGACGTCTAACACTGCTTTTTGAGTGAAAACAATGATTAGCGCCATAATCACCTTCTTGATGGCCAAGGTGATAATATTCAATGTATTCAGTCTAGAATATCTAAAATCTTTACCTAATTTGATCTAGCCTGTCTATCACTTAGGGAGGACCTTAGCCCGACTCCTTCAAAGCACTTCGCCCGAGTAAGCGCCACACGGTATCCTTGTTGAGGCATCGTATCCGGATCAGTTTTGAAATACAAATCTTAATGACAAATAAAATCTTAATAAATAAAAATCTTAGCCAAAACCTTAGCCTTCTGTGTGGCATCGTAAGAAGCTCGAACTGCCTTCACTGTTCCGGTGGTGCTTCCCTAAAGTTCTTGGTAGTTATTTCACCACCTAGAACACCAGCTGACCATGTTGAAACTAATGCAAATTAAGACAGTCAAGGCCGCGCTGTTGCCACATGACTAAAGGTCTGTTTTCTATTGTCACGTGATTAAGTTTACTAGATTTTAATTAGGTCGTTCAATATGGCGCATGCGCGACCGTATCACGCTTCAGAAATACAAAACATGGAGTTGTAGCCGAATTACTACATCAGTAAAGAGAGTAGATCCAGAGAGCAGAACCTGAACGTTTACAGAACCTTCGAAAATAATTCATTTAAACAAATAATACCTCTAGACATTGATGATGAGAAGATCATCGAAATATTATAACAAAAAGAAAAGAATAACAAGCCTTTTTAACTCGGTAGACCTGAACCTAAAGAGAGATTAACAAGCTGTATCTATGACCTTGTACAAGGAAGAAAATTATCAAATAATTATGATTGATATCATTATCACCATTGTTATATTAATGATGATAATGATATTAAACATAATTTTAATAATGATAGTTATCATTATCATAATCATTATCATCATTGTTATTATCATTACAATTATCATCGTTACCATTATGGTTTTTATTAGCATTATTATTATTGTTATCATTATCATTACTATTTATATCATTATCATCACCTTCATGATAATTATCATGATCATCCTCGTCATTTGTCATCGTCATCGTTATCGTCATTATCCTCATCGTCACCATCATTATTTTATTAATCATTATCAGTAATACGAATAGTTTTATCAGTATCATTATGATTATCATTATCATTAGTAGGATTGCCATGCTATTATTAGTTACATTTTTATCATCATCATCATCGCCATCATCATCTTAATCATAATTATTAGCATCATTATGATTATAATCATTGCTATCATTGTTAGTATTGCTACTATTACTATCATTATTATTATTTTTATTGTCATTAGTATGATCATTATTATCAATTTTTAAATTCTCTTTGGTATTTTTAGGATCGTTGTTTTATTTTCCTTTTTTTTCTCTCAATTCCTTTTTGCTCTATTATAACGATAATCGGTGCATTTAACTGCAATCTTTTTCATTATCAGAGTAGTTCTGATTTGTATTTTTTTCTCATCTTTGGTATTTTTAGGATCGTATTTATTACTTGCATTTTTTCCCCTTTTTTCTCTCAATTCCTTTTCACTCTAATATAACGATAATCAGAGCATTTAACTGTAATCCTTTTAATCATCAGAATGGTTCTAATTAGTATTTAAATCATCTTTGGTATTTTTAGGATCGTTGTTTTTTCCCCCTTTTTTTTCTCTCAATTCCTTTTTTGCTCTAATATATCGATAATAATTATTTTCGTTATCATAATCATTATCCTTATCAACATTATGATGATTATTATCGTAATCATTACCATTGTTATTATTAGTTATATCATTATTAATATTATGATTATAATCATCATTATCAACATTATTGCCATTGTTATCGTCTGTATCATCTATACTACCATAAACATCATATCTACTTTCATTATAATGCAATATTACCGGTACTTGAAATACTAGTATTTGCACAGCTTAATTCTCTTCTTATTGATATGCTTTTACTGGCAAACAAAAACACAATTATGAATATAGCATTTATTTAAGTCAAAGTTGATCCTAGTATTACCACTTTAAATTACCATCTCTCTCTCTCTCTCTCTCTCTCTCTCTCTCTCTCTCTCTCTCTCTCTCTCTCTCTCTCTATATATATATATATATATATATATATATATATATATATATATCCTCTTCCCGGCCCCCTTCTCTTTCTCTCCCCCCTCCTCTCCCCCCCCCCCTCTCT
>NW_028234420.1:13214522-13219522 GCF_977035675.1 Penaeus japonicus
AGATATATATATAGGTTATAGTTATTATATATTAGGGGGATTTATATATACATTTCATATTTAGAGTTAGTTGAGAGATTGATAATATAGTGTGTGTTTGTGGTAGAGATAGTTGTTTGGGTTTTAGATGTTGTTTTGACTGAGAGATAGAGAGAGTAGAGGTGATTTGTTTGTTAGAGAGTGAGTTATAGATTTGTATATTTTTTATATACATACTTATTGTTAGTGAGATTAGTGATGATATATTTAGTATAGATTGGTAGCTAGATATATTTTGATTTTGTGGTTGATAGTATTATGAGTTAGATTTATAGATTGATAGAGTGATCAGTATAGATATAATATTTAGATACACACAAACCACACACACACACAAAAAACCACACACTACTCACACACATCCACACACACAAACACAATTACACACTACACAACACACTCACACTCACACACAAAAACACCCCACACTCACTCACACACTGTTTGTTTATGTTATTTATATATATATTTAGATATATACTTTATATATGTAGGTTTATATATTTGTTATGTATATAGATGAACTATATATAGTCATTTATATGTTTATATAGATAATATATATATATATATAATAATATATATTATAGATAGTTATATACATAATATTGTATTAACCACACACACACACCACACACAAACACCACACACACAACACAAAAACATACAACACACACAAAAACATTATAGATACACACACCCAAACACACACATTCATATTTTATATAATATATATATATTTATATATATTTATGTATTTTATATTTTTATATAATATATATATATATATAATATATATGTATGTGTGTGTTGTGTGTGTGTGTGTGTGTGTAGTTGGGTGTGTGTGTGTGTGTTTGGTGTGTGTGTGTGGTGAGTGTGTTGATTATACACATTGGCATTTACATGTGTTGTGCGTATTTGTGCATCGTGTGTGTGTGTTGTCCAAACATATATAGTTATATATACATATATCTAGCTCTTTATCTATCGATCTGATCTATCCAGACGATCTATCGAGCTATCTATCTTTTATCGAGCTTATAGTATCGAGGTATATTAGATAGATTCTTACTGATATAGTATATTGATATATATTGGTATATTGATATGATTTATTTAGATTTAGGAGATGTCTAGATATTATTTGTATGGTGGGATATCGATCTTTGGATTTAGTTGTCAGTTAGTAGTTGCAGTGGAGTGTGTGTGTGTGTGGTTGTTTGTGTGTGGGTGTGTTTTTGTGTTATTTGTTGTGTGTTTTGGTTAGTGTTGTGTGTTGTGTTTTGTTGTTGTTTGGTGGTTTTGTGTGTGTTGAGTGTGTTTTGTGTGTGGGTTGTGGGTTTGGGGGGTAGGTTGTTTGTGTGGTTTGGTGTTGTGTGTGGTGGGTGTGTGTTGTGTGTGTGTGTTGGTGTGTTTGTGTTTTGTGGTGTGGTGGTGTGGGTGTGTTGGGTGTGTTGTGGTTTGTTTTGTTGTGTTGGTTTGGGTGTTGTGTGTGTTTTGTGGTGTGTTGGGTGGTGTGGTGTTGGTGTGTGTGTGGTGGGTGTGTTGTGTGTGTGTGGGGTGTGTTGTGGTGTGTGGGTCTTGTGTGTGGGTTGGTGTGTGTGTTTTGTGTGTGTTGTGTGGTTGGTGTGTGTGGGGTTGTGTTGTGTTGTGGTGTTGGTGTGTTTGTGTGTTGTGGGTGAGTGTGGTGGTGTGGTGTTGGTGTTTTTTGTGTTGTGTGTGTGATTGGTGTTTGTGTGAGTGTGTGTGTGGGTGGTGTTTGTGGGTGGTGTTGTGTGTTGTGGGTGGGGTTTGGTGTGTGTGGGGGTTGTGGTGTTGTGTGTGTTGGTGGTTTGTTGGGGGTGGTGGGGGTGTGGTGGGTTGGGGGGTGTGGTGGTGGTGTGGGTGTGTGGGGTTGTGTTGTGGGTTGTGGTGTGTGTGTTGTTGGGGGTGTGGTGTGTGGGTGTGGGTGTGTGGTTGGTGTGTGGTGTGGGGGTGTGGGGGTTTGTGGGGTGGTTGGGGGGTTTGTGTGGTTGTGGGGTTGGTGGTTGTGTGTGGTTGTGTGGGGGGGGTGGGGGTGGTGTGTTGGTGGTTGTGGGTGGGTTTGTGGGGGTGGTGGTGGGTGGGTGGGGGGGGGGGTTTGGGGGGGTGGGGGGGGGGGGGGGTGGGGTGTGGGTTGGTGTGGGGGTGTGGTTGGGGGGGGTGGGGTGTTGGGGGGTTGGTGGGGGGGGGGGGGGGTGGGTGGGGGGGTGGGGGTGGTTGGGTTGTGGGGGTGGGGGTGGGGGTGTGGGGTGTTTGGTTTGGTTGTGGTGGTTGTGGGGGGGGTTGTGGGGTTGGGTGGTGGGGGGGGTGGGGGTGGGGGTGGGGGGGTGGGGTGGGTGGGGGGGTGTTGTGGGGGTGGGGGTGTGGTTTGGGTGTGGGGGTTGGGGGTTTGTGGTGTTGGGTTGGTGGGGGGGGTGGGGGGGGGTGGGGGGGGGGGGTGGGGGGTGTGTGTGTGGTTGGTGGGGGGGTGGGGGGTGGGGGGGGGGGGGTGGGGTGGGGGTGGGGGTGGGTTTGTGGGTGGGGGGGTGGGGGGGGTTGGGGTTGGTGTTGGGGGTTGTGTGGTGTGGTGTGTGGGGTGTGGTGGTGTGGTGTGTTGGTGGGGGTGTTGGTTGGGTGGGTGTGTTGTGTGGGTGTGTGTGTGGGTTGTTGGGGGTGTGGTGGGGTGGGGTGGTGGTGGGGGTTGGTGTGTGTGGTGTGTGTGGTGTGGGTGTGTGTGGTGTCTGTGTGTGTTGGTGTGGGGGTGTTGTGTGTGTGGGTTTGTGTGTGTGGGGGTGGGTGTGGGTTTGTGTGGTGTGTGTGGTGTGTTGTGTTGTGTGTGTGGGTTGTGTGTTGTGTGGGTGGGTGGTGGGGTGTGTTGGGGTGTGGGTTGTGGTGTGGTTGTGTGGTGTGGGTTGTGGGTGTTGTGTGTGGTTTGGTGTTTGTTGTGTGGGTGGGTGTGGTTTGTGGGGTGTGGGGGTGGTGTGGGGGGTGTGGGGTGTTGTGGTGTTGTGTTGTTGTGTGTGGTGGGTGTGGTGGGTGTGTTGTGTGTGTGGGTGTGTGTGGTTGGTGTTGGTGTTGTGTGGTGTGGTGTGTGTGTGGGGTTGTGGTGTGTGGGGTGGTGTTGTGTGGGTGTGGTGTGTGTGTTGTGTGGTGGGTGTGTGTTTGTGGTTGTGGGGTGTGTGTGTGTGTTTTGGTGTGTGTGTGGGGGTGTGTGGGGGTGGGTGTGGGTGTGGGTGTTTGGGTTGGTGTTGTGGTGGGTGTGTGTGTGGTGTGTGTGTGTTGTTGTGGTGGTGGTTGTGTGTTGTGGTGTGTGTGTGTGGGGGTGTGTTGTGTGTTGTGTGTGTGTGTGTGTGTTGTGTGGGTGTGTGGTGTGTGTGGGGATTGTGGGTGTGTGGGGATGTGTGTTTTTTGGTTGTGTGTGTGTGTTATGTGTAGATGTGTGTTGTGTGTGTGTTGTGTGTATTGTGTGGTGTTTATTTATTTTGTGTAATGTAATTTGTGTATTGTTATATTTGATGAAGTGTAGTGTGTGTTGTTGGGTGTGAGTTTGTGGTTGATATATATTTTTTAGAATAGAGGATAGATATAGTATGGTTTATGCATTGTTGGTGTTGTTTGCTATTTTGTATTTGCATTATTTGGAATATCATATATTGTAGATGTATATTGTTATATGTTTTTATTTTATATGATATTTTGTTGTGTGTATTATTATGTAATATTGATGTATATAGTGTATATATATTTATATAGTATAGTCTGATAGATAATGTATTAATATATGTATGATATATAGATTATATATTGTAATATACAGTAGATATATATAAAATAATATATTTAATATACATCATTATTTATATATAAATATAGATATTTATATATATTTTATGTGTAGATATATGTTGTATATAAATATAAATACAGTTATGTATATTTTTTTATCTATTTAATTTTATTTATATATTGTTTTGTAAATTTTTTTCTAAATGAATGGTTTTTTAAATAGTTTGTATATATATATATTGTATTTAAAATTATATATATATATATATATATATTTATTGTATGTATTATTTGTATATATATATTGTATCTAAATAATAGAATATATATTACATTTATAGATGGATATATATAGTTATTTTTTTTGGGAAGATATGGTATGTTATTTTATAATATGTATTTAAATATGTATATATATAGTGTATTTTATAGATGTAAATATATATTGTAATTTATATATAAATATAATTATATATATGTTTAATGTATTGTGTTTGGTTAATGTATATATTTATATTTGTTTATATATAAGTATTTATAGTTTTTGTGGTGGGGTTTTTGTATTTTTATAATATATATTTATATTAGAGAATATTGATATATATATATATATTTTGATTATATATATATAATGTTTATATGTGTAATATATAATTCTAAGATATATATATATAGGTTTTTTTTAATGTATGTATGTCCTTATATATATTGAATGTATATATATATGTATAAAATTTGTATATACTTTTTTATTTATATTGTATATAAATGAGCGTATTTATATATCTATATAGATATTTTATTTATATATATACATTTTAGATATAGGTATCTTATATATATTTTATTTTATAATAGTATATAATGTAATTTTTTCATATATTATATATTATTTGTATTTATATTTTTATAGAAATATATGTGATTAGGTATGTAAATATATATTTTATTTATATATGTAAATATATATTGTATATATATGTATATATATTGTATATATATGTCTTATATTGGGATATTTATGTATATATATTGTAATATAGTATAATATTGTATATAAGGTATAATATGAAATATATATTTATGTATATATATGTAATATATATATATATCCTATATATGTTTTATGTAATGTGTATATATATATTATATGTATATATTTAATATGTATGTAA
>NW_028234420.1:13227022-13229522 GCF_977035675.1 Penaeus japonicus
TATATATATATAGATATATAATATATAAAGTATGTAATGTAGTAATTACTGTATATATATGGTACATATATATATTAAATAAATAATATATATATATAGAATATATCATATATATATATATATAAATATGTATGTATGATATTTAACTAGTAATATATATGTACATATTATCAAATATATATATAATATATATAAATATACATATAAAAATAATAACATATAATACAATATAAATATATAGTAATATAATAAAATAATAATGACATAATATATTATTTGTTTATATGTATATAAATATGTACATATATAAAATAAAATAATAGTAAAAATATAAAACGGATATAAACATATACAAATTCTCAAAACCCGACAAAATCTCACACACTCATCTCAACCACAAACAACCCAAACAAACTTGCCAATAGATATCCCGCCCCCTCTCTCCCTCTATACCGACACCGTTTAAGACCTTCACCATCTACACATCCTTCCAACTGAATATACTCACCAATCCACCCCCTAGACAGCACCAGCACAATCGCCCACTGCTTAATAACGATTTTAAAAGATGAAAAAAGCCGCAATAACACTGACCTACCAACAACCTTACTCATTACAACAACAAAGACCATAAAGATAACGCCGATGATGATAAGGATGATTAATACTCACTAATTTTACCAATTACAAAAAAAAGATATTGAATACGGAAAATTTCCATCCCATATACAGTGCCAGACTCTGTAACAAGCCGTCCTCGAAACTCGAACCATTTATATAAAGTAAATGAAGAGCATTTGTAGGCCAACATATAGCACCTCAAAACTATATCTATTTTATCTCCGAATAAATATTAGCGCGACAAAACTCCCAAGAAGCAAATATCATAATCTGCATCTTTTTGCTAACGAGAGCGGATGTTGATTGAAATGAAAAAAAAACTATCCTCCCTTGTTTTCCTGGGAAACATAGAAGCGAGGACCGTAATCCTTGACTTGAGAAATAACATACATTCCCAGCCAAATGACGACCTGGTCACATTTGAGTTTTTCAACAAAAAACACAATGCTATTTTAATTAATACATGAATATTGAAAACATGCAAACTTTGGACAATTGCTACCTGAAACATATTTTTAGACATTTAAGACATCAGGACGAGGATAGTATTTTTCTTCTGGAAAGTATTATATGTCCTCTACCTATCATTTAAACAAATACAAATATATGTCCGTAACAGGTAGACTGATAGATAGTTAATTCTTATTCATAGATTCTAAGAAAACACCGTTGTACTTCAATCATAAACACAACGTATCTTAGGCAATGTATTGTTATTATACGCTCTGAATAAATGCAGATGGTCGTAGCTGTAACAATGGTATTACAGTAAGTATTATATTAACCAAAAATACTAGTCGCCCTATTAGTAGTAGTAGTAATAGTAGACCATGTCAACGGTTTGACAAAACAGAATCAACAATATGGGCGATTGAAGGATAAAATTCAATAATAATTACTTTTAACTACTACACTGCCTCTTATGTATTAATGCGCTAATGTTATTAATAAGTAATATAAGTTAAAGCAACAACCTCTACGCGACCACTACTAATGAATACAGGTGATATGAGTGAAAAAACTCTAGCAGTCAGTAATAAATTTCGTTATGTTTGCCAAGGCGGTGAATCCAAAAAGGTACATGAGTAATTAAAGACTCTATAATCTGAGAGGCCTGATCATGATGTGTGTGGAAGTGTGTGTGTGTGGCATACAAATGCATATAGTATATATGCTATATATATATATATATATAATATATATATATAATATTATGTATGTATATATTATGTATGTAGTGCATACATACATATATGAAAAATATATATATATAAATATATTAATAATTATATATATATATATATATATATATATAATGTATGGATATATATGTATTATGTAGTACACACATATATTTAGTACATTGGGGTGAATATATATATATAATATAATATATACATCAAAATATATATATATATAATATATATAAATCAATATAATAAACAAACATATATATCCATATATAATATATATTTCGTAATATATATATATAATATATATATACATATATATTAAAGTATTAACATATATTATATATTTATGTATATGTTATATACATACCATACTATATATATATATATATATAGATTTAATAATATATATATATAAATAATATATAATATTATAAATATAAATACACAGCACCACACACATACACACACACACAGCAGCCAACTACACACCTATAAAAACACAAACAAACACTCACAACATACATCAAATAAATATAGGTATAAATACATACATAGATATATATATATATATATAGATTGATATATATAAATATAAATATATATATGATATATATATATATATAATATATATAGTAAATAAAGTGGTGGTTAATATATATATATTTATTATATATATATATATATAA
>NW_028234420.1:13264522-13267022 GCF_977035675.1 Penaeus japonicus
TCTCATACCAACTTACCTAACTTTTTTTTCCAAATGTTATAATCACTTTCTGGAAAGGGGTCAGTTTTGGTTTCAGTGATGCCTATTATTCAGTTGTCCTTTTTTTTCATTCATAACAAGTTTGAAAATATGCTGTCTGTGTTAGCATCTCTCAAGTGATCTTTTGTTTCTCTATTTGCCCGTCTTGCTAATTCTTGTTTGGTTCTCCGTTTTTGTTCTGGATGTAGACCTCTTTGCTTTGGTGACCTTATCCTCCAAGAGAAAAAGTTTTCTCCTCTCCTCTGACCTTTGATCTTTTTTGTTACGACTTCTTCCTGTCCTCCTAGCTTTGATTTTCTCTTATCCGAATTTTCGTTCATTCTGTATGGTTATTTAAGTTCTTTGCTTAAATCGTTTACTTTTTATTGAGCCAAGAATGTGTCTTGGCTCAAGGAGCGTTTTTTTTAGTTTTTTGTTTTTTTAACTCGAACACTCCAGTTTTTCGATATGCAAATAGGTCTGCCTTTGAGAATTTAGAATATAAGATTCTCAGTATATCACCAATTAACTTAAGAAGTGAGTGACATGTGTTATGACATGTGCTGATTATCACTGATATGGTGGTGATGACTTTATCTGTCTCGTCACATAAGATAGATAAATAGTTTTGTACAATAATAAAGACCATAAGTGATATTTTGGAATCAGTCCGACATAAAGCTAACAGCTGTCAATACTTTATAATATCAATTTTTATTACCAATTTTGTAGAATGTATCAGGTACACATTGTATAAACAATATGCTTACATGGATAACTGTAGCATAACAATATAACATGCAATATATGTTTTCAATGAGCATGAATGTCGCCTTGACCTTTGAAGGATCCGCGGAGGCTTGAACAATAATTGGGAAAAATGATTTTGGGAAAAATTATATATGTATATATATATATATATATATATATATATATATATATAGATAGATAGATAGATATAAATATTTAAAACACTGCACCCATAGCTCTTGTAATGGAAGCACCAGATAAAGTGGGGCAGCATACGCTAAGAGGAGCCAAGAGACGAGTTCGAGGGAGTTTCTCCTTTCCTTCTTGAAATCCTTTACTGACCCCGCTGTAAACGTCGCAAGTTCCTCTGACAGTTGCTTAGAGATCCCTTATCGAGGGTTAAGGGTACACACAATACCTTTATACTGATTAAATGCTTCCTTGTGTGACGTCATAACGTTGTTGCCAGTTCCGTGTGCGCCTAGACCATGTCTTGTGAAACTACAAGTGGAACCTTTCAGACGCAGTGGTACAGTACGTGTACATGTACATGTACGTGTACATTTTTTTTTTTTTTTTTTTTTTTTTTTTTTTTTTTTTTTTTTGTGGCGAGCATGGCCGATTTTTCATGGTGCCAATTAGTCGGCGCCACCCCATGTTGACATGAAGAGACATGAGGTGCGATTGTTCCTGCTGCCATACATATGCTGAAAGAGAAAATGATTTCAATTCAAAGAATTCAGATTTTGATACAGATGCAGAAATAATAGTACAACCAAGATCCTCACTCCAAAATCTGTGGTTACACAGCCATTGTAGCATTTTGTGAATCGTTTCAGACTTTTCGCCGTAGGCCATGTACACCCCGACGTTATATCGTTTATGGTGGGCGCCGTTGATCATTCGACTTTTGATAGGTTTCTTTCATATGCATCGACGCTTTACCGATAAGAATGTCGGTCTGAAAAGGGCGCTGTGCTGTGCTGATCACGGCAGTTGTGAATATAATTTTGATCATTTCTAGACCATTGACGATGGTGTGGAAAAAAAACAAAAACGGCAGCATGTTGAGAAAGATATGCTAGTGATCACAATTGGCCTACTTGTGTGAAATTCCTCAACCATTGATAAAGAAAAGAAAAGAAAAAATAAATAAATAAAATCATTCGACATTTGGGGTGTTTGGGTTTGAGTCCAAGCACCTCTAGATCGTTTCATCGAACTTACTGCCAGGCGTAATAAAGTCTGATAAACACCCTTTCAGAAAGTGAATCTTAGATTCAGAATATACCAAGGAAATCTCTTCCGGATATAAAGTGTATATCCCCTAAAGAAATGCAATGCATTTCTTCCACTTATCCTACTCAAATTGTGACGAAAGTTGGATAAAAAATTGTATTGCCCCCAAGACGTATGCCACTCCTTTCTTTCCTCTAAATAACTGACCAGAATTAAAGAAAAGACATTAATGATATTTCATGCTGATTTTCCTTGCCAATTGTTTCTTTCTTTGCAACTGTTTTATAAGTGGTAACATGAGTGGCCCTTCTATTTCATTGGTATATTCATTTCCGGGGCAGAGAGGTCTTTGTTAAGACTTTATGAACCAAGAGTTTTCGTTCATATACTAGATTGCTCATCATCTCTATTGCAATAACATAAATAGAAGCCTATAAAATGCACAGCTGATTGGCTGACTAAAACTATTCCAATGGTAAGAACATTCGACAGT
>NW_028234420.1:13282022-13292022 GCF_977035675.1 Penaeus japonicus
ATGTAAATGAAGGGGGTATGAGGGCGCGACTATGATGTAAATTGCTTGTTAGTAAGTTAATAGTAATAGAGTTGTTATTTAGCTAGTTTGATAATTGGGGAAAAAGGGTTGACCTGACCGAACATATAAAAGGGCAGAATTTTGCTCAATGCATCATTGCTTGACTTTGACTTCCATAGCCATGTCACGCCCTAGGGCCTCCGTGTAAATCGCTCCCAATCCTTAAGGTACTCACTGGCTGTATGTGTCTTACGATGCCGCCCTGATGATCCCCAGCCTTCGACGTCGGGAAGACCGACAATGAAGGATGCTCCTTCTCCTCACCACTACTTCTTTCAGACCTCGCCAGGTCGAAGCGAGGAAGTGGAGATGAGCGATCCTATTGCCGGACTCGAGTGTCCTGAGATGTCTGACTATGAGTTGGAGGATGAATCTGATTCGGACTTCGACCCCGAGGAGCTGGCTAGCGATGACGACTGGGAGAAACTGGAGTATGTCTCGGTTCTTGACAGCTCCATTGATTCCGACCAGCCGCTTTCCGTCACTGTTGAATGCCTCACACAGGAAAACGCCCCAGGAACCCCATGCTTCGAGTGGAAGGAGAATGTGCCTCACCACTTTGCCTTTGCTGCTACTTCAGTGTTCCGTTTTCCCGGACATGAGCGCTGCCGCCCTCTTTGACAAGGGGTATGAGCTGTACACTGACAACTGGTACAGTACTCTCTTCCATCACCTTCAGGCCCGGAAGATGAACGCGGTGGGACAGTGCGTCTCACCCGTAAGTTCATGCCGAAGGACCTGAAGGTAACGAAGAGGGGTCAGATAGACTCGCGGTCAACAGCTACGGGGATGCTGGCCTTATCCTGGAAGGATCGGAAAGAGGTGAACATGCTTTCAACGATCCACTGGAGCGAGTCTGTCAACCTGCCGCCGAATCGCATGAAGGGCGTCGATCTCTCTGACCAGTTGGCACGATCCTTTGAGCTTCTTAGGAAGTGCCACAAGTGGTATCATGTTCTCTTTTACCACTTGGTTGACACGGCGTTGGTGAACAGCTTCCTTGTTCACTGTTACCTCGGCGGGAGCATGACCCACCTTGAGTTCAGGTTGCAACTCATTGAGAGTCTTCTCAGTGCTGCAGCCGAACAGCCGCCACCAACACCTGGCAGAAGAACTCCCCTTCGCCATGGACTTCACCCCCACCATGATGAGCACACACTCGTTGCAACCCCCAACTATCGTCGCTGCAAGCAGTGTAGGATCATGAATGGGAAGAGGAAGGAGGTGAAGTTTATATGTGCACAATGTAATGTGGGTCTGTGCCCAGGGGAGTGCTTCAATAGGTATCACAACCTCTGATACCTATAGAGCTGTTTGGGAACTCCACGGAGTTTCTTCCGACCACCTTGGAAGATGACGTTCTCCCCATTTTTGGGGAGCAATAAAATCCATAAAGAGATAATGTTTTGACATACAAAGACACCTATGAGTAAGATAAAAAAAAAAAAACTATTGTACACGACACATCAAACCAATAATTCCCAGTTAGCATGGCCCAACAGACAGACCTCTAAAAAAATGATATTTATTTTACAATACGTAAAGATAATAAGATTATTCATAGAAAGCCAAACTAGAAAGCATGAAAATTACTCCGGGCCGATAGGCGAGTTCACCCAAGCAAGATACACCAACCGGCATAGCGATACAACACCGTTTTCTATGGCCAGACGAGAGCGTTGCGCAAGGGAAATTCAGCCCGGCACTATTGGGTTAATAGGCTCATGACAGAAAACTCAAGAATCGTGCACATGGCGAAGCTGTGACATAGTCAGGGTGGGAGAGGTCAATGCCCTTAACCAGTAGTGTCTCTTTGAGCTCAAAGCGTATCAGCACTCTGGCTGTGTGAGACAGCCAGGTGTTGTTAGCAAAGAGTTCATGGTTCTGTGCAAGCCGATGCTGCACTTTCTGTCTTAGCTGCGAGTCCGGCGGGGACTGTAGGAATTTGGCAAAGAACTGGGCTGCCATCTGATCGATCTGGGTGTCCAGGGGGAAAAGATTGGCCTCGAAGAGGAGGTTGGTAACCTTAGTCCACCCAGGGGCACCCAGAATAATCCTGGTAGCCTTGTTTTACATGATGTCAAGCTATTTCCTGAGTCCAGGCTTGACCCTAATCATGGCAATGGAGGCGTAGTCCACAATGGGATGGACAGCATGCACATTGAAGGATCTTAGTACACGGTGCCCAGAGCTCTCATGACAGAGAGTCTTGCCTTGGTCCAGTCTAGGAGATATTTAATCTCAGAGCGGAAGGTGAGGTTCTCATTAACCCATAACCACAAGTATTATAAGATGTGAACCCACTCTAGCTCTAACCCTTGAACTCACAGTCTTTGGTCGTGGATATCATGTTTCAGTGCCATTGCCTTCAATTTGGCTGCTGAGATCTTGAGCTTAACTCTGTGGCATTCCTCAGACATTAGGTCCAGACAACACTGGGCCTTCCTGGTTTGGTTCTCATTTCGTCTCCCAGCAGAGATAATTGCAAGATCATCTGCATATGATATGATCTTGCACCCCGCTGGAAGTGGAATGTTGAGGATGCTTAACATGAGGGTGTTAAAGAGAGCCGGGCTAAGGACCCCCCTTGTGGAGTGCCATTCTCCAGGGGCAGATGCCTAGAAAGGTGACCTTGGAACTTCACTCTGGCATTTCTTTTCCTAAAATAGTGACTGATCCAGGCAAGCAGTCTGCCTTTGATTCCCTTGCAGATCAGGATCTGTTCAAAAGCCTTCTCCAGGTCCAGGAAGACAATGACAGAGCTGGTGTTGCTGACAGTCCTCAGCAAGGTGGCCATGCTGTGAGCAGTGCTCTTACCCCTTGTGAACCCATGTAGGTGTTCATGTGGAGGTCCCAACTTCTATTGGAGCTGGTTTAGTCCATTCTCTCTGCTGTCTTTCCCAGACAGCTGAGTAGAGAGATGGGATGGTACCGTCCCAGCTCCTTTGGTTTAGGGATGGGATCTATGTCAGCCATCTTTCAGCACTCTGTTAGTGAGGAAGTCTCCCAGGACTTGATGAGATGCAAGAATGCAAGCTCACCTTCATGTCCTAGGTGGGAGATGATAGGGTAGGAGATCCCATCACAACCCAAGACCGGGAACTGGTCTTATATGTCCGCTGTAATTCCCTCAGAGAGAACATAGCATCTACATCATCAGGCTTGACTGCCTTTTCTATGATGAGGGTATGCCTGCCTCAAAGCCATTCCTCTTGACATACCCTGCACTCTGCTGATAGGCCAATGCTACTTGTTCTAGGTTTGGTGGCCAAAGCAGTCACCACTCCAGCCACTTTTCCTGATTTACCCTCTTAGCAGTTTCCAAAGCATCCCTGAGAGCCTCTCTCAAAAGAGTGGGGTTCTCAGTCTGTGGAAGTGACTTCTGCACATATTGATTCTGTGATTGACCTCCATAATCTCATCATTGTAGTACCAGGTTTCTTTGAAACACCTGGACCACGGACGAGTTTTGGGATGGTCTCTGAGGCTGCCTTGTCTATGGCATTTACCAATCTGGCCTCAAGTATATCCACATTATCATTAACCCAAATCCTCCGGGTCGGCGATCCCTGGCCTGAGAGGCATTTTCGGGAGGCTACCGCGTAGGCCTAAACTCGCACGCCGGGGTCTTATCAAGCGCAGTGGGGTACGCGCTGTGCGCACACAGTGCGGGATTACTCCAATGCTTCTTGTTTTTACTAAGATTGATGAAAGTTATATGTATGAAATTGAGAATAAATCGCTTTTTGCGACCTTATATTGGAAAATCTATTTGATTTCTCATAATTTTTCCTTCTTTATCTTATCTTTTATCCATACTTTCCATATGAGGTATTATAGCTTTTGTAGTATGATTATACTATGTTCAAAATAATAAAAAAATGAAAATAAATAACTTTTCTTTCTTTACTGTCACGAGTAAAAAGAAGTTCTACATCAATTTTTTTTTTTTTTTCAAAGAAAATATGTAAAGAATACATAAAAATATGATATAAATACATTTATACAGTCGCAGGGGTTATTACTGTGCACCATGGTAAGGGCTGAAACATGTAGCACACAGTGCTACATCGCATACCCTGCAAACGTAATGCGACATTGTCCTTTTCCCTCTGGTTTCCCTGCAGTGTTTGCACCACCGGTACTTTTCTCCGACGTTCATGTGGAGGGAATGGCCGGCAGGATTAAATCTCTCTTGAGATATTGGTGATCGAGGAGATCGTACTGGTGTGACAGGGAGATGAGGGGTAAGACTTCTTCTCTCCGTCGTCCTCGTTGGGCACTGCAGCAACTCTGCAATCAGCTCGATGTGGAAATCCAGCTGGCTCATCTTTCCACTCAGCTACTTATGTTCTGCATGTGCGTTTACAACGGCCATATCAAGCAGGTTGTAGAAAAGCTTGATGTACCATTTGTTCGTTTTACGGGCTGAATGGTAAGATTGAGCCAGCTGGTCACTGATGTCAACCCCCTTCATCCCGTTGTTGTAATCTACGATGGATAAGGGTTTCGTTTTTACCTCCCCTCTTCTGTTGGGAGGGAGGTCGACCATTTCATTTCCTGTGTGCATGGTGGACAAAACATTCACTTGTTTTTATCCATCCATGCCATGGACAGCAACCCAGTTCTGGAAGTCCTTATGTCGATGTCTCCCTTCCTTCTCACAGAGAGGTCTTTCGGCATATGTTTTCTATTCTCATGGTGCCGACGGCCTCTGTTTTACGTGACTGGAGGTAGTGAAACAGAGTCGGGGAAGATTACCAGTTGTCGAGGTATAACTGATACCTCTTCTCAAACAGGCCTGCTCCGTGCAGCAGATCGGTTACAGCCTTCGTGCTCACGGGGACCTCACTCCTGTCTTGTCCCATGTAAATCTTGAAGGCTGAGGTGTAACCAGCTGCTTTCCCATCACTTCCACATAATTTGTATACCTTCATGCTGAAGCGGGCCCTCTTTGAAGGATTGTATTGTACTGCATGGTGACGTCCTCTGTAAGCCCACAATGATTCGTCTACGGCGATATTCCTCTCTGGGATGAAAACGTCTTTGAAGGTACTCTGCAGCGTGTCAATGACCGGCCTTAGCTTCCACAAGCGGTCGTCTGTTGCTGCCGGATCATTGTTGTCACTAAAATGTAGATTTGAAGTCAGCAAATCGTAACGGTCGCGAGTCATGGTCTCATGGAAGATTCGGCTGTTGACAAGGGGGTTCTCAGACCAATAGAACCTGTAGGTGGGTCTAGGCTGAATGCCCATCAGAAGACGCAGAGCTATGTACCTCTGCAGCTCCTGGGTGGTGGTGTCTTCCCAGGCTTTCATATGAGCGGATGGCTTGGGCGGTTGCTGCCGGGCGTAGAGGTTGGTTTCCGCCTCCATCGTCTCCCAAAGCTCAGGGGGGAAGAGGCAGTCAAAGATTCCCTTAGCTGTTGAGTCCTCTTCAAGGCCAAGTTCCTCCTTCAGTCCAGGAGAACCACAAAAGGTGTGGCGACGCGGCACGTTCTCCTTGTGCCAGGGGCATTGCGGGTGGCGTGGCAGCGGACGACCTCCGATAAAGGCTCGCTGGAGTCGATGGAGGTGTCGTGGGCCGAAACGTCGTCAAGAGTGACTTCGTCCCGGTCCAGCTCATCAAACTGGCAGTCACTATCTGCAGCATCATCCCCGTCGTCGAAGTAGTCAGGATCATCTACATCGTCCTCGTCCTCCCAGTCGGAGTCTCCAAACAAGGGAACAGGTGTTGGAGCGACGACGGGTTCGTAGGACGATGGTTGAGGCTCACCCACGTCCGTGAAGGACATGAATCCCTCATGAGCATGGGCTATCCTCGAGGCAGTCGGTGGTAACAGATCGTTTCTGCGGCCAGATGGTCGGCCGGCAGAATAGCGAGAAGCTCGGGCGCGTGTAGCGGCAAGAATGCGTGGCATGTTGTATCAACAGAGATCAGGCTAAGAGTGATTTTAGTCAAAAGCTAATGTCATAGGTAACCTCGTCACCGCCAAATTTTTAGCCGGCCTCGTTTGTATAACTGCATCCGGCCTTGTTTCCAGAAGAATGATTGTTATGGGGGAGGAGCAATGAGGGGTCTCCCCAAGAACGAATCTCCGTCACCTTCGTAGATGACTTCGTTTGTGAAGATGGCAAAAATGACTTAGTAACATTGTTCATGTATATGTCTTGCATAATAGACTTCATAATCTATTTATAATTATCTTTATAAGACAATATAGTCTCATTATATTGGATTCTCCAAAACAGGAAAAAAGTAAAAAAAAGTAAAACTTTTGTGCAAAAATTATGAACAAATGTAAAACGCGAAAGAATGATTATAGGTCTTGCTGAGAATGGTTTGAATCATTAAGTAAGTTTATAGATCAACTCGTCATCCGGCCTCATTTCCAGAAGAAGGTGGCGGGGTGGGGTAGGGGGTAGTGGGTGGTGTGACAGAGGGAAGTGGGAGGGGGAATGGGGGGGAGGGAGAACACAGACCAAACAGTGTCAGTGTCGTATCTGACTTCATTAGGCTCCTGGCTGTTGAGAAGAGCAATCTCGGAGCACAACTCAAGCACCTCGGCTATTTGGTAGCCTGCCACATCACGACTCTGAGTGGAAGCCAAGATGGGGTGATGGGCATTGAAGTCTTCCACTAATATCTAAGCTCCTACAGTTTGGGCTGCTGTATACATTGTACAGCTTGAAGGGACCCTCAGCCTAATGGATCTCAACTCCACACTGCATAGGATCAGCACTCTAGGCTTCTTACTCTTGGGGTAGACTTTGTGGTGTTCCCAGACCCCTTCCAGGTCTGTTTCCGTCTTGGAACTGCCACCAAAACCGGGAACTCCTTTGTATTGGAGGTGTCTAGTGGTGGTTTTGTTTGGGGCGGTTCGTCCTTCTGATTAGGAGCGGGGGGTGGGGGCGGGAGCCCTTACCCCTTACCCCTTTGTTCTGCCCCCAGATATAAGTATCTAGAAGGGCAGGAACAAGGTCTGGTCATTTTGTAACGACCTCTTGCCAGTGAAAAGCCTCTTATTTCCTTATGAAACAGCCGAGACTCCAAGCGTGGTGCTTTTATGGTAGTTGGGACACTTTACAGTTGTGTCTCGCTTGCCCTCCTTGTGTGTTTTGAGGCACACCTCTGTACTGTGTGCCTGAATACAGACACCACACTTTGGCTTTGCAGAGCAAGTAGCCTGGTGGAGCCCGTACTTTTGGCAGGTGAAGCAGTGGAGCGGGTCTGGAACATATGTTCTGAGGCTGTAGGAGCCCCAATTTCCAAGGTCCAAGGACACAACTGGGGCTCCCTTCAAAGTGACCAGGACTTGCCTGGTTGGGTGCTTCCCTTTGGATAGTTGGGAAGCTCCCACCACCTTGGGATGAGCAGTGATGACCTCAAGATCATACATCAGAGGGAAGCCAAAAAGCACCATCTTGGACTTCCTCTCTTCAGGAGTCAGTGCCAACAGGCTCACCTTCCACCCATCCAGGAGCTTGTCTGTCTCCTGGAGGAAGGTGAGAGTAGTTTGGTCCCTCGGAATGATTATCATGCCATTGTCTCTGGTAATACTAATCGTCATACGGCACTGTCTCTGGGTTTCCAGAGCCAGTTCTATCTGGTAAGCATTGTCGAATGCTTCAGATTTAGGGGGAATCCTAAACTGGGGGTACCGACTTGAGGTTACAGACTCGCCCTTCGAGTCTGTAGCCGGCTTGTTGGCTGTCCTCCGAACCGACGCGAGAGTTTTGGCAGTGGGGCCAGCAGGGTTGGAGGGTCCTACCTGGCTTCCATTTTCGTTTTGACTCGTCATCTGAACCGGCGCCAGAGGCTTGTCAGATTCAGGGAGGGTCCAGCCCAAGGTTCTTGGGCAGGTTTTCTCTGAACCGACACCAGGGCCTTGCCCATCTTTCTACTTTTGTAAACGAGGACCTTGAAAGGCTCCAAGGTAACAGCCTTGGTCGATTTCTTGCTGGGGTCGTCAGCGGGAGTATCAGTCAAGGATTTAGTAAGGTTGCCATATGTTATTGGTATAATTCATCCTCCCATGTCCCCACCGACCATGGAGTCCAACAAGGGGAAGCTGTGCACTGAGGCCATGCTCAGAAGTCACAGGGTTGATGGGAGGATATACACAACCCCCACCACCAACACTTAGTCATCCCTCCTTAGAGAACCCGCCGTTGAGGGGCCACCTCAACGGGAGGAAGAGACTGGCCAGATCCAGAGTGGGATTGTCCGAGGAAGGAGTTCAAGCCCCCGTGTCACAACAAGGTGGTTCCTCTGCGGAGGCGTGTGAGGTCAGGAGTGTACTATCTAATAATCTCGAGCATTATGTATGTTTACCCCCGCGACCTGCTATTTGACTTGTGCTCTCATTGGCTGGTGGTGCTCCCTAATTAACCAATGCGGTGATGTGTTTGGATGTGGTCGTCGTCTGCTACACAGCTCCTTACCGAGTGAGGACAGCTGAGCAGAGTATGATAATCCCTGTGGCTTTCAGACATATCTGAAAGGAAATAATTGGTGGCCAGTATGGGGAGTTCCTTACATGTGTGTATATATACACGTACATTTACATATTAGCTTTCAGCTGTTGGTGAAGGTGCTCTACCATACCACTTGCTTGCGTGTGGTACACAGTAGTGCGGATGCGACGAGAGCCGAGAGTGCGGGTGAGGTGATTGAAAAGGCCAGAACTGGGGGGCCTCTGCCTGTTGTGATGGTGTCGGGGCTTCAAAAGGCGATACCCACATGAATATGAATGCCTTTGCTACCGAATTTGCTGTTACATCCCTCAGTGGTACTGCCTTCGGCCACCTGGTGAAATGGTCTATCATTGTGAGGACGTAAGGCAATGACTAATCCGTCGGCAGTGGTCCCACGATGTCCAGGTGAATATGCTGGAAGCGTCTGTTAGGGCCAGGGAAAACTGCAACAGGCGATCTGGTATAGTGTGTCACCTTTGACCGCTGGCAATGCAGGCAGGTGCTGATGGTAGGCGTCGAAAATTTTTCTCATGAGGTATGGTGGTGTGCATAGCCGTGGGGTGGGTTTCGTTGTATCGCACTCAACTGTGATGTTATCTGAGTGTGAGCGGCTGAAGGTGGAGCAACATGGAATCATGGACGCTTTGTAGTGTGACGTCCTTGTGTTGCTCTGCTGCAACCTCTGCAAAGTCGATTGGAGTGTTTTGCAGTGTGGTGTTTGCGATCGCTATCTGGGAGAGTGCATCCAATGCCTGGTTATTTTCTCCCTTGATTCGACAGATGTCAGAGGTGATTTGGGAGAAAAAGTCCAGATGTCTTTCCTCTCTCGGGCTTTCCTTTACTTCATTCCGAAAGTGCTTGATGGATAAGTATGCAGCCAGGAGCTCCCTACCGAATGGTGAGTATTTTCTCTGGGCTGGAGAGTCCAAGAAAAATCCGAGAGGATGGGTGTGACCGTTGATGTGCTGCTGTAGGACGGCGCCGACAGTTGTGTCTGAAGCGTCGACAATGCTGCTTATGGGGACTTCGGGGCACGGGTGCGTGAGGGAAGATGCAGTGGACAGGGCAACCTTGCAGTTTCGAATGCCGTGAGAGTTGCGTTGGTCCATTCAATATCCCATTAGTGCTGTCCTTTCCTTGTCGGCGTTAGTAACTTACTGAGGGGCACCACGAGTTAGGCACCCTGTGGAAAAAAACTGTAGAAGTTCAGCATTCCTAAAAACTGTCTCAGTTGACGTTGTGTTGTGGGGCGTGGGAAATTGTTGATGGCGGTAGCGGTAATGCTGTGGCCGAAGAAGGTTCGCGACAATACACCAAATTCGTATATCTCTGGGTTGATGATGATACCGGACGGTTGAAAAGGTGTATCAGGTGTTGTTTGCGGGTGTCCTGCTACAGGGATCTGGCAGAATGCTTTTACTAAGTCGATGCAGGAAAAAATATTGCAGCCGAATAGTTGTGAG
>NW_028234420.1:13312022-13314522 GCF_977035675.1 Penaeus japonicus
AAGCTTTAGAAAGATCGCACAAAGTGAGCAAATTTGCCTTTTTTTTGTCCATGTTATTATAAATTTGGTCAGTAATCTGTAACAACGTTGTTTCAGTGGATAACTTATTTCTAAAGCCATGTTGAGTTTTAGATAATAAGTTATTGGTTTCCAGGAAATTCATCAATTGATTTGCTCCTGCTTTTTCAAGAACCTTAGATAGTACTGGGAGTATTGTGATAGGGCGGTAATTATTCATGTCGTCTACATCCCCAGAATTGGAAATTGGTGTTACAATTCCATGTTTCCAAAGCGACGGAAAAACACCAGTAACCAGAGAAGTGTTAATGATGATCGTTATATAAATGCTATTACAGGTAGACTTAGCGCTAAGCAATACCGTCTGCTCCCACCGCATTTGTTTCGCGAAGTTGTTTTATTGTTAGGATAATAGTTTCTACGTCTACTGGTTGTGGTCTGAAAACATCAGTTATGAGCCTTGCTCGATCTGTGTTTTGATGTAATGTGGAGGCAATTGTTTGTTCATAAGTTAGTTTTCCCATGTGTGCGAAGAAGTAATTAAAATGGTCGGGGTTATGTGTAGAATTGTGTAATTATCTTTATGTTGTTAGTTAGGCACTAATGTTTTAACAATTTTCCATGTTTTGCTAGTGTTGTTTTTATTTTCAGCGAATTTATTTCCTAATTAATCAGTTTTTGCCGATTGAATTAATGACTTAACATTTTTCTTTTTTACTTTATATATTGCCTGAAGGGTGGGCTCAAATCTGTTTCCTTTGAGCGCTTGCTGGGAATTATTTCTATCGGCAGCGGCTCTCTTGATGTCGTCATTTATCCATGGAGCAGGGGGACGTCTGACGATTCTTGTCACATAGGGAGCAGAGGCATCTATGCTGCTTTTTATCACTTCCGTAAGGATGGTTATCTGGGTATCTACATTGTCTGTCGATAAAAAAACTAATAGAGTTGGTTCTTTAGATATGATTAGCTCGCATAATGACTGAGGGGCATAGTGATTGAAGTCACGAAAAGTTTTTTTTATAACCGGTGGTCGCTTTGATTTCTTTATATTCAACGTCATCGTAATAAGTTCATGGTCAGCATCATGACATGGAATGACGTCTGTATGGAGAATGATATCTAATCTATTCGTTATTATTACGTCTAAGATAGACGAGTTGTTTTCTGTGATCCTTGTAGGTTTGTTGATCACTTGTTCTAGTTTATTTTTCTTGATTAACTTTGCTAACTTAGCATTTGGTTTACTTAAATCATCATTTAAGTTTCCTAAGATAAAAAGTGATTTCTTTTTTAAGGACATTTCTCTAAAAACCTTATCAAGATATTCAAAAGATTCAGATTTTGCATGGGGATGCCTATAGACGGTGCCAATAATGAAGGAAGGAAGCATGTTGCTTTGTACAGTAACCCAAATATGCATACTCTTCCTCGATAAACTTGATAATTTGGAATTTTGATAAAGTCACTTATCATTTCCTGGTGGAGCCATGTTTCACTAACACAGAGTATGTCTACATTTCTCTCCTTTACTAACAATGCAATTTCTTCAAGATGACCGAGGAGAGATGTGACCTAATCACTGGCCGTGCTGACGGTTTTGCGCGGTCAAACATTCTGATCGTTTTTGTACTTGTTCCTGTTTAGAAATACTTTGACATTATCTGGGAACGAATCTGAGTTTATAAATAGTTCGGGCTTTATGTCTTTGCCCCTAACTGTTACTGTGAAACTTGTATAGTATCTATGTGTCATTTTTGTCATATGAGCTTTTACACTGGATATATTTTCATTTTTTTTCTGAAAGATGTTCTTCTATATCCTCTTCATTTGTGTCGGGGTGGCAACTGGTGATATAGAGATAGAGTGTATCGGGACGATCGGCTCCCTTCAACGGTTTGGGTGTTTGGCGTTCCTCTCTTTCTTTTCTTTTCTGTTTTCTTGAAAGCACAGTGGTATAACCCTCTTCATCGACATTTTGGCAGGATTCTGTCTGCTTACTAATTTCTTGCGTAGTTTTTGTGATCTCTGCATAATTATTGATGGCCACTGGTGGCACTATTGGATCAGGGGGGGGGGCAGTAGGAAGGGGAGAGGCACCCTGCTGCTGAGCTGTGTCTTCCCAGTGGCGGTTGGGATCGAGGTACTTGTTTTTATTGTTTTTGTTTTTTTTCTCTGAGCTTCTTTTAGGTGTTACTTGTGCTGAAGCTTCAGTGCTGGCATTGTCTACATTGTTGGTTTTTGGTTTTCCTGTGGGCGAGCGCTTAGGTGACGCAGGTTTGGGGAAGGCCGGTGTAGTTGTGGGGGCGGAGGACTCCTGGCTGGGTGCACTGGCGGAGGGGTGCGAGGATGGCTCAGCATAGTTGAAGGCTGCTGAGTCGGCAAGGGCGGGGAGTGAGGGGAGGGCAACGGGAGGGAAGGATAGCTGGTCATGGGCACAGGCGTGGAGGGCGTGGAGGTGGGAGTGTTTGTGTTTGCCTTC
>NW_028234420.1:13344522-13347022 GCF_977035675.1 Penaeus japonicus
ACTAATGAATAAAAAATTACATAATTTCTAAAAGTATTAGACGAAAGTCACGTTACACGTACTCACAAAAGAAATGTCTATAAAGAATAATATAGATTAAATGAAAATAAACAATATCAATAAGAAACAAAAAATACCTACAATCAAATATCTTTAGCCAGTCTACTTGTTCCAAACCGAGATACCTTTAATCATGTATGCTCAATAAATATTGCTTGAAAAGAGTCAAGCAGATATGAAACCTCATTCCCTTAATGCATTGTTTAAACTAGGTTACACAAAACATTTACAACTTTAATCTTCTATAACCAATATATTCTGATTGGTAATACCACTAACACCGCAAAAAAATCATGCAGATAGGAAACCTTATTTAACTAATGTCTTGCTAAACCTACTTTACAAAAATCATACGGAAAGAACTAAAGGAGAGACGAAAGATGATGCCATGAATTATCAATCACAGAACAAGCAATCCAGTCTTAAAAAAAAAAAAAAAAAAAATCCCTTATTTTACTGAATCGGAGAAAAAAATAAAGAACTACTAAAATACTCATATATCTGTCAAGAGGATTTGTACATAGTACAATATCTTGAAAAGATGGTTTACTTAACCGGTACCTGTTGAAAGGGAAAGGGAAAGAGCCCATACCAATAAGTCTACGACAGCAGGCATACCCAATACTCTCTGCCACTAAAATGCTTTTGCATTTCCTTTTCCTATACTACTGTCTTGCCCATCAGTAAATGTTCCTCTTGATAATAACGGCATAATATTCACGTTGAATAGTGTTAGTGATACTGATTTCTTTCACGATTGATATTTCCAAGTGTAATATGCCTCTTATCGCCATAGTTGAAAATTGATACCATGTTGTTCTTACTTGTGTTGAGACTCACATTCTTACTTTCACTACATCAATTACCACGTCATCCACTATTAATAAAGCGATTAGTAAATCAAAACCAATACTTCTGAAAAGAAGAAAAGAGTGACTGGGTGACAGCGTGTGTCCTGTCCTCTTCTTTATCCTTGAATGGGATGTTCTCCTCCGATAGATGTTTTCAGAATTTAATTATATGGTAAGTAGATAACTGGCACTACTTCCCTAATCAAGGGGTAAGTGATATGATGCTTTCAGTTGATTGTTCCTTTGTTGGTAAATCTTATGTAAGTGATCAGTGTTAAGAAATCGGGATTTAAGACCTGCCTTTTCTCTCGTTTGATTTTCATCTAATATCCTTGAAAGATTGTTAGCACATATATTGATGAATAAGATATATATACGACTGACAGAAAATGATATAGTACCAGTAGTTGGCAAGTTATATTTGGTCTACTTTCTTTTAGTAATTTAGGTAGTCATTGCGCTGCATCAGTCAGATAGTTTCTTAGATTGATTAAATAAGTTGTAATTGATCAATCAGTATGACAGAAATAAAAAATATAAACTTATGTGAATGTCGATACACACAAAAGTAAACACAACCCCCCCCCCCCCATACACACACACACATAAGCATAAATATATAAATATATATATATATATATATATATATATAAATATATATATATAAATATATATATATTTATATATATATATATTTATATATATATATATATATATATATATATATATGTATGTATATATATATATATATATACTAGCACCTTTATGAGCAAAAATATCTGATCTTGACTCTATTTCACAGATGTTACAGCTGAATTTCAACCGTTCCTCACTTTGAAAGGAGTTGCTTTGGTGACTGGAGACTGCCACTGACCAAGTGTAAGCTGCTCTTGTTCCTGTCGCTTCTTCCGACATCCCTGTAAGTGTCATGACATTTCGAACTATTTACAGACCAATGCTGAAATAGGACAGACAAATATAACCGCTACAAACCTTGGGGGACTGGTAATAATAAAGGACGTTATGACTTAGAACATTTAGACTTACACACAAATAAGACAGTTTCAATGAACATGTAACTATAAATTATGAGCTCCTAATTAAGAAAACTTTTTTTTTTTTATTGTTGGTCGCAAGTATCACCTGAAACTAAATCATACGCCATTATATTTCTACTGCTGTACATAAAGGTGTGTGTGTAGTTGTCGATAGACACACACACACACACACACACACACACACACACACACACACACACACACACACACACGAAAACGCAAACGCAAACGCACCCTCACACACACACACACACGTCTATATCAATCCATCTACTTTTATTCCAATCATTAATTAATCTTCCTTATGCATATATTATATTTGGGTACAGGTATAAGTAAATCTATGCATGCTTGACTACTTAATGAATAAATTTATCCGCCGATTGTGTCAATAACCATTACTTAACCAGTGCAGGATGAAACTGGAATCCGTGTATAATAACATGCGTTATTCACAATCTTTTATAATGAGTTCCTTCTTACTTGTTGGCTTACATGAAGCATAACGGTCTATGTAATCTAATATTCACA
>NW_028234420.1:13374522-13379522 GCF_977035675.1 Penaeus japonicus
ATAAAGGAAAAAGGCGTTGCTAATGATTATTTAAAACACAGCATCTCCCCACTGCATCTGTACATAAATTGCATGGAGTGTGTACTACATATTGCCTACAGAATGCAGCTAAAAACATGGAGGGTTCAAGGAAAGGAAGCGCATGATGCTATGGCAGCTGAAAAGAGAAGAGTTCAGAAAGAGCTGAAAGATGAACTCCACATAAATGTCGATCTGCCATGCCAAGGCGGTGGTAACACCAATAACGGCAATACTGCGAGGAAGTTTTTTAAAGAGTGGGCTTCTGTAGCCAGAATAACTGGAGTTGATGGTGAAGTTATCCGGAGGTTAGGGGTCTTGCTAACTGCATTAAATTCCGGATTTACAATTGACGCGCGTGCTTATGAATTATATGCCGAGGCAACTGCTAAGCTATATGTAAAGAACTACAAATGGTACAATATGCCAGTCTCTGTGCATAAGATGTTGATACATGGAGCGCACGTGATTGACATGCTCTGTATACCCGTTGGCCAAGCATCCGAAGAAGCCATTGAAGCCAGGCATAAAGACATAAGAAGGATAAGGTTGGATCACACGTGTAAAATCTCTCGGTCAAGAGTAAATGAAGACCTGATGCATTGGCTTCTTGCATCCTCTGATCCAATGGTTGCAGTCCACCGGAAAAGAGGAATGAAAAAGGACAACGAACTCTCACAGGATGTTCTTCAATTATTAAAAGAATCTTCATATACCAACTTGGATGTAGAAAATGATAGTGATGAAAGTGATGTTGATGCTGATGATAATGGAAATTAGTGCCATATAAGCAACATATTTTCGCTAGGTTTTCTGTTATTTGTTTTGAAGTATATTTACAGTAATATGATTGTTAATGTTGTATTTAGTTCTTTGCTTGAGCAAATTTTTGTTTTATTTATCTTGATGTCACTAATAAACATGGCAATACACTATCCGTTGTTTTTTTATTCCTCTTCAAAAAAGTTTATATAAAAGGCTATATGGAAAGCAAGAAAATATGATTAATAACTAGTCAGAATTATTTCGTCAAATGTGATGTTAATTCCCGTAGATTTTCTTTTGTGAAGCGCGTGGCCACGTTTTCTCCAAACGAGACCAGTGTGCGTGGGTGTGACGTCACAGCCGTACGCGCCGCTGATTGGGTTACGCACGTCAGGCAGGAACAACTGGCCTGGGGACGTTACTATTCTTTGGCTGAGAATCGCGCGGGGTATCTCGCTACTTTTTCGCGCGCTTTTTCGCTCGACTTCCCACCGTGTTTTAGGTATGTAGAAGGTCGGATTTTGCTTGGCCGACTTCACCATAAGATTTTTACACCCCTCTACTCCATGATGCTGCCTTTATCTCAAAACCTCAAAATTTAGAGTTATGATTGTTTGACGCACGGGGCCTCATATATACATATATATACATATATATAACCATATTTATACATGTATACATATATATGTATATGACTATATATACATATATATAATATATATGTGTGGGTGTGTGTAATATCCTTGTATAATATAATCTATCAGTCAGTCCATCTTTCTATCTTTATATTCCTTTTCATGTATTGATCTCCCTTTACTTTCCTCTTCTGTTCACGTAATCCTTCATGCATTGCTTTCACTTGCTTCCAATCTGATAGATGTCCTGCCTCATCTACGTGCACTGTCATGGCCTTGGAAGTCGTGTGTTGACGGATGTCAGCTCGATGTTCGGTGATTTTGTTGCTGAAACCACGCCCTGTTTTATAGTAATACGCTTTATCAAAAAGAAAGAAAAAAATGGCGCTGTTAGGGTTGTTATGAAATACTTTCATAGTGAATTATAGGAACCAAATTAATATACAATATTGTTGTTACTCTGGCATTCTGTGGGCACTGATGATTTTCTTATAAATCGTATCCAAATTGAGATGCGTTATGTACCTCACGGTACTTGGAAAGGTAAAAAAAAAAAGAAAAATAAAAAAATAAAAATAAAATAAAAACAAAGTACAAAAAACTGAAGCCAATCGAGGAGGTAGAACGACTAGTCATAAATAAAAGAAAGTCAAGGCATACTTCGTATTGCATTGATACCTTATGTAAAACTTAAATTCATCAGAACAATGAATAAAGCAAGTCAAAAAAGGTGTATATACAATTGTTTACGTTTCTCCTCCCGTGACGTCAGAACTACAAAATCAATATCCCCAAGTATTAACAGACTAAACAAGTACAAATTTAATTGATCCTTAATTCTGCCATTATTCGAACTAGCTTACAAAACATTGTAAACAATATAAACATATTCTATAAAGCCAGTTTTATTCTGTAAACCTATGGCGTCCAAGAGCTTCTACGGTCCGTAAACATAGGAGTATAAGAGCAGTGACACGACAAGAGATTGTTGGAGCCTGGCTATTCCAGAAGATGATTCCGTTTTATGTCTCTATGACTATTTTGTTCTCTAATGTTGTAAGCATATGACATCTCACTGACCGAGAGTTTTGTCTCCGTATTTTACAACTAGCAAAATGTTTGAGAATTTTCTATTAGTTTAAGCTTCAAAAACGTTTTCACTAAGAACTAGAAAAAAAAGGGTCAGATAGTGTGCTTTCACCCATCGATACCCTATTATAATTATAAGATTATAATTTTTATTATTCATAAGATTATAATTTTTATTATTTATAAGATTATATTTAAAAGATTTATTTTATATATTTATAAATCTATTTATCTATCTATAAGCCACCTACTGGCACTAGTTGTAACCCACCGGCTGGCACCAGTTTGTAACCCACCACTGAGCGCAGTTGTTATAATCACTCGATGCCCTGGTTGTAGGTCGGTGGTTAAGATACAGACATTCACGTGCCATGGTCTTTATTGTGGACTATGCTTAATACAGGTTCCGGCCGTTAGGCCGGAATTCAGAGCTGTTCGCTCTGGTCTGTCTGTCTGACCTCTTTGTCCTGATCTGTCTCTGTGTGATCCTTACATGTCCTTAAGTACAAATCTTTAGTCACTTTCTTCGCCTCGGGGCTTCCGCTAGCAAACACAGCTGCCTAGAAAAGCTTGTGTTCCAAGGCGGAAACGAACACAGGAAGCAGGATGTGTCAGGTCAAGACACACTGCCATCGATATTGCATTGGATTAAGTAGACATACATGATCAATGTCTTGTGTCACATAATATCAATATATATATATATATATATATATATAAATATATATATATATATATATATTTATATATATTTATTTATGTATATATATAAATATATAATGCACACACACACACACACACACACACACACACACACACACACACACACACACACACACACACACACACACACACACACACACACGCACGCATACGGACACATATATTTATTTACTTAAATATATTTATATATGTATATATATGTATATATATGTATATATATTTATAATATATATATATATGTATATATATATATATAATATATATATATATATATATATATATATATATATATATATATATATACCAAGGCTATATATTAGTTAAAAAGGCTTTTACAAAGGATAAGGATAAGCCAGATTAGCGGAGCAGACGCTTCGCCCGGCTTATATGCACTATTGTAAACCCGCCTGTGTCAGCGAGCGCTGACTCGTGAGAGAGTGTGCTAACGAGTGCTGACTCAATCTGAACTTGACCCTTACCCACCATGGTGCCCATCCACAACAGTGACCGCCAGGTGACCAGAATATGAGGCCAGCGCGCTACCACTGTCCTCGCCTAATGACTCTTACAAACAATTGATCGAGCCGTCTCAGTCTATCGAAGATCAGATACCGTTTGAGATTGACGGCGGTGTCCGAGATCCGGGTAAGGCACTGAGAACTTGTTTAGTCGCCGCAAGACGGTCAAGACCTCCGGTACGACATCACTTTAAGACTCTTTGAGTATTCAGTACCTGGACCATATAAATGGTAATGGAAAAGAAAGAAAGAAAGAAAGAAAGAAAGAAAAAATGTCGGAACAGAGGTATGTAGCACTGGAGGAAGCTGTATAAGATTTCTTGGTTTGGGAGAAGGAAAGATGTTCTTTAGTTAGTATATATAGTATATATATATATATATATATATATATATATATATATATATATATATATAATATAATATAAAGATATTAGAAATGTTATAGATGATGCAGATAATCTTGTTGATAATGATGATGATATCATTAATGATACAAACACTGAGAGTATTAATAATGATTGTGATAATAATAGTAATAATAATGATAATATTATTGACATTATAATTACCACTACTACCAATGATAATGATAATGATAATGATAATTATATCAATGATACGAAAAATAATAACAATCGTTATAATAGTAATGAAAAGGATAATGTTGATAATGATAATAACAGGTATAATAGTAATCATGATAATTATGAAAATGATAATAATAATTACAACAACAATACAAAACTGATAATTGATAATGATTATTATAATAATAATGGTAATGACAATAATGACGATAATGCAAACAACACATTATCAACTATAATGACGATGATAAGAGTGTCTATCTATTCTCTCACTCTCTCTCTCTCTCTCTCTCTCTCTCTCTCTCTCTCTCTCTCTCTCTCTCTCTCTCTCTCTCTCTCTCTCTCTCTCTCTCTCTCTCTCTCTCTCTCTCCTTCTGTGTGTGTGTGAGCACCTCTCTCACTCTCACTCTGGGTGTGTATGTTTGAGCATATCTCCTTTTCTCTCTCTCTCTACTTTTTTTTTATATTTCATAAACATTCACATATATATCACAAAGTGCATAACACCATATGTTGGAGCAAAATAATAGTGGTAAAAAAAAACATGATGAAATAACAAAATACACAATATACACATATTGATTACTTGATATCTAACATATAAACATTAAATTTCTAAAGTAATATAATATGTCTAGAATTATGCAATAGCATAGCAAGCCATT
>NW_028234420.1:13424522-13437022 GCF_977035675.1 Penaeus japonicus
ATCCAACTGCTAACGGAACGCCCCTCATCTTCCACATCAATCTCGGCCAATCATCACTCTTGTCATGGGACACGTTCGACAGGCAGACAGGACGGAAACAGCCACCATAATCTGGAAATACTAAAAACGACATCCGGAAATCTAGAACCCTCGTGACGGCTTCCTCGCATCGACAGGACCTGCAAATATTTAAGGATTGTAATTATAAAGGGCATGTTCACTGAGCCGGCCCCTAAAGTAAAATAGCATGAACCCGTTAAAACTGAATAACACTGGCTAAATAAAACAAAAACATTAAAACCGACTACAGGACCAGAGACTAAAAATAAACCTAAAACTATAAAACTGAACTTATAGAAAAAATAATGATGATAATAAAAGCAGACATACAAAAAATGTGAACACAAAATGTACAGAAATAAGAGGGAATAAAATAAGAAGGTAAATAAGAGAAATAAAACATCAAAAGGATTAAAAGGTAAAAGCGGGTAAAAAGTTGAGTAAAAGAAATAGATAAAAGATAAAACTATGAAATAAGGCTAGGGAAAATAAAGTAGAGTAGAAGATAAAACGAAAAGACGAGTGGAAGGTAAACATAGGTAAAACATTAGGTACAGAGATACATATATACATATAATAGATTATATACACAGGTAGGCACTCTGCTCTTCATCTGGGACGCACAGCTGATAAGAGTAACACTTCATCAGGGTCTCTTTCAGAGTCTTCACATTGCTGCTCTCTGGGCAAACCTTCACCAGAGGCACTCTCTTCCCTGGGTGAATCCACAAATACTAATTCCTCAAAAGTTCTGAAAGGTTTGATTTGATTTGCGTGCAGCCTACGCTCTTTATATGGGGAATCCACATCCCTGGTGATATACGTCACTGGTCCAATTCGCTTCAGGATACGAGCAGGACCATCCCATCGAGACCCAAGAGTCTTTCGAGGCCCACTCAGCCTGCGGAAGTTACGATATAGGACTAACATGCCGACATCCATCTCTGGAGCTTTTCTACCCTTTTTATTATATTGCCTTGCCCAGGTTTCTTGAGCACGACGTGACGTTTCAATGGCCACATGACGAGCTTCTCTCAAGGAGTCACTGAAGTGTTTGGCAGAGTCAGTTGCAAAGGTCACCTCGTTGGAGAGGCCAACTGGAAAGTGACCGTGATGACCCATTAGCAAATAAAGAGGTTGGTCGCCTACTGACCGATGAAACGCACTATTCAGTGCCAATCTGACCTGCGGTACGTACTGGTGCCAATCCAAAGGGTGCCGTTCGGTTAAAGTTGCCAGCGCTTCCTTAACTACCCGGTTAGACCGCTCTACCATCCCATTTGCTTGTGGATGACATGCTGTAGTGAGATGGGTTTTCGTCTGAACTATATCACAAACCTGCTGGAACAATCTGCTTGTAAATTCACAGCCACCATCAGTTTGAATAAGACGTGGAGGACCAAATAGTGTTATGAAGTCTTTAATATAGGCATCAGCTACAACCTCAGCTTCTTTAGATGGAAGTGGAATCAGCTGCAGGTACCGAGAAAGGTGGTCTATTATTACCAGTATATACCTCAACCCACTGCTTGATTGGCCACAGTCAACAAGGTCAGCCGAAACTTTTTCCAATGGTGTAGATACCTGAGGAGCAGCAGCCAGTGGTGCCCTGTGTGGTGTTCCTTTTCGTCGTTGGCAGGTTGGACAGGCTGAAACATAGGCTTTGACATCTCGCATCATATTTGGAAAATAAAACAGATCCTTGAGCTTCTGGTATGTCCTGAAAATACCTGGATGAGATGCAAAGGAGCTATCATGAGCGAGCTTAAGGGCAGCCTTCCGGAGAACCTTCGGAACCACTAGTTGGTGAACTACGTGAGCAGGGTATTGTTGAAGATGGTAGAGAACTCCGTTTTGAAGTGTGAACTCACTGAGGGAAAGGGGGGTCTTCCCTTTCGGCAAGTTCTTCTCCTCTAAGTAATTTATTACTTCTTGCCAAATAGAATCTTTCACCTGTTCTTCACGCATGGTCGTTGGGTCGACATTGGTAAGGTCTATTTGTGCAACTGAACGGGATAACATATCAGGAACACGAAGCTGGATCCCCTGCTTGTAGATCACTTTAAACTGGTAGTGTGAGAGCTCACAAGCCCATCTTGTCATGCGAGGGCTTTTTGTCTTTCGTGTGAAGATGAACGTAAGAGGCCGGTGATCTGTATACACGGTAAATTGGCGACCATATATGTATGGATCAAAAGCTCTCACTCCTTCAACAACAGCCAAGGCCTCGGCATCTGTCGCAGAATACCTGGTCTCGGGTCCACGAAGTTTCCTGGAGAAATAAGCAACAGCTGCTGGGTTACCTTCTCCATCTCTCTGCATAAGGCAAGCACCGATGGCACTTTGTGATGCATCTGTGTGAACTTCAAAAGGGTCTTCAAATCGAGGCTTACGCAAGACAGGTGCTGACACGAGCTTTTCCTTTAAGTTGTCAAAGGCTTTCTGCTCCTTCTCTCCCCAACTAAATGAATGGTCTTTTCGGGTGAGTTGCGTGAGAGGTGCTGCAATGGCTGCATACTTTGGAATATGCTTCCTAAAGAAACCTGTTGCCCCTAAGAATCGTCGCACACCCTTGGCATTGCGGGGTGGTCCCATTTCTTGGATACTCTGGACCTTCTCTGGGTCAGGCAAAATTCCTGCTGGGGTGATCTTAAAACCCAAGAACCGAAATTCTTGCACAGCAAATTCGCACTTCGCCATATTCAACTTGAAGCCAGCACAGTCCAATAGCTTCAGTGTTTCTTCCAGTTGCCTAAGATGAGTAGCAAAATCTCGGCTATATACGACGACGTCGTCCAGGTATGCAAGTGTGTGCTTTCCAAGGACTGGAGACAGGACCACATTCATCGTCCTCTGGAAAGTGGTGGGCGCTGTAGAAAGTCCAAATGGCATCCGGCGAAACTGGAAAAGGCGGTATCCATCGCTAAAGGCAGTTTTGGGTCTGTCAGCAGGCTCTACAGGTACAGACCAATAAGCAGACCTGCTGTCAAGAAGCGTAAACACCTGTGTGTCCCGAAGTTCGTCGACCAGCTCGTCAATTCTTGGAAGAGGATAGGTATCGGCAACTGTGACAGCATTAAGGTTGCGGTAATCGACACAGAACCGCACACTGTTGTCCTTCTTCCTAACAAGCACAACCGGTGAGAGCCATGGAGATGTTGACGGTTCTATGATCCTTGCACGTAACATCTGGTCACACTCCTTTCGTATCTTCAGCTTTGCAGATTCTGGGAGCCTCCACTGCCGAGTGCAGATAGGTGGCGTGTCACCTGTGACAATCTTGTGTGACACTCCAGGAACTAAACCCACCTGGGTTTTATCACCAGAGAAGAGACGAGGAAACTTGGAAAGAACTTGCATTATCTGTTCCCTCTCTACAGCAGCCAGGTGTCCTAAGGATGGGTCCGATGCCGTTTCTACCCCATCTGCCTCGATTAAAGCTGCCTCAGCAACAGCACTTTCATGCAAAGCAGCATCAATCTTCACTACAGTATCGGTAGGTGGTAGCACGTGGCAGATTTCAGCTAAATCTTCTTCAGGATCTGTTAGCTGAAGACCATGAAAACTATCAAAAACATCTTCCTCCCAGGCAAAATCAGCTTCCTCTTCCTGGTCTCCTAGATCTCCACATATAGAGCCCTCATGTGTGTCATTCACAGCAGTTGATGGGTTCACTGTAGGCAGAGAAGCATGTTCACCAATGTCAGTTTCAGGCACCAATCTTACCTCCTCAGCAGTACAAAAATGAGCCCCATTCTTGAGTATAACAGGCTTTGCAGAGAAGTTGACAACGAAAATAGAGCACATTCCTTTAACAGGATTTACCAACGTGCGTGGAACTTCAAGCACTGATGTACTGCTGGTGATTAATACAGACTTGCCATTAAAAGTAGAAGGAATGCTGCATGGCACATAAACCCCTGATCGCGCCAGACAAACAGTCCTGCATTTGGGTGCAAGACGAGTTGTTGCAGGGTGCACACTCTTCTGAATAAAAGATACCAGGGCCAAGGATTCTCCAGCTTCGTAATCAATAGGATAAACCGTACCATCAAGATGAAGAAAAGCTTCCTGCGCTTGCAAACTATGAATAATCTTATAATCAACCCTCCTTAACAAGTCTGTACCAATAAGCATATCTCCTGGGAAAGATACACCATCTACAACCATAACCCTGTGATAGAGCTTTCTCCCCGGTCTCAGCCAAATCTCCACATCCATTTCCTCCAAAACAGCAAGCTCCTTTCCCGAGACTCCCTTGAGCCCTCTAGCTGCAACATGCGTCCTGCGAGGTAGTAGTCGCGACATAGCTTCTTTCTTCAACAAGGTGACCTGGCTTCCTGTGTCGATAAATGTAAGAAAGCTCTGCCCCTCAACCTTCAGCATAATTGTCGGTCTGCCACTAAACGGTTTGATTGTCTGCTGTATCTCGTTCAGGGCGGAACACTCTGGAACCCTGCAGACTTGGACGTCCTCCCGACGCGGCGGATCCCGTTCCACTTGGGAGGTTAAGAAAGGGACACTCCCTACGAAAGTGCCCTTCACGCTGACAAGCCCAACAAGTTGTTCTCCTACGAGGCCGATCCATGTGCCGTGGTGGTCGTCGAGGGGGCGTTCGGGGTAAATTAAAGCAGACCTGTCGAAAGGATGAGGCTTCTTCGTCAATTGCAGCCACTCTAGATGAAGCACGTGCGCCCGATGGGTATAAACGAGGTGGACCTTCATCTGCTGCTCTGATTCCTACACGAGCATTCCATACGCGTTGTGCTGTGTCAATGAGAATTTGCAGTGGTCCATTTTCAGAAAGGGCGCACATTTCACGTAACCATCCAGGTAGTCCCTGCAGAAATACCCTTCTGATAAGCTCATCAGGTTCGCCAATAGCCTCAGGATAATCCCGAACACCTTGATATACAGCTCCCTCAAGGGCCACGTAGAAATCAAGAGGAGCCTGTCCACTCGCAAGCCTCTTCTCGTATAACAGACGGAAAAAGTCACTGGAGGAGCACGTTCCCCGAAACTTCAGACGTAGCTTGGCTTTGAATTCTGACCACAGTGCAATCGTGTCAAAAGCAGGACTGTTGATTATAAGATCAGCTGGTCCTCTGCAGTGTGCTCGAGCATTCCGAATGAAATTCTCCTCAGTTGGTGGGCGAGAGAGATTCTCTATCTGGCGGATCCAGCTTTCAACCTCCTGGTTGCGTCTAAGAGGCTGAGATGCAGACGTCTCAGCTGAAAACTTCGGAATGGACTCCCTCTCGACTACCACAGAAAGGGATGTTGAAGGCGGGTTATGGTGCACATCTATGGGAGTTGAATGGTGCTGACGAGATCGAGGTCGATCAGGTAAATTGGACCTCTCAGCAGGTACAGGTGTTTGGCGGGGAGTGGCATTAGAGGAAAGGCTTGGAGTGATGACACGGAGAGCTTCCCTGAGAGAATTGTTGGCTTCGGCCATCATATCTCGATCTTGCTGAGCTCGGTTTTCAAGTGCGGTCCTTGTTTCCCGGAGTGCTAGACGGTCCATCTCGGCTGCTTCCCTCAGCTGGGCATTATCGACCTCCACCTGTCGTAAAGCCTCCACCCTAAGACGTCGGTCTTGCTCCAACCTTGCTTCGAGTATGCTGTTCCTTTCCTCCAAGACTTTCAGCTTTTCCTCTGACACACGCCTGTCTTCTTCTGCCTTGTTCTCCATCCTAGCGTATCTGTCCCGCCAGTTTCCAACTTCAGATTTTAACAACGAAATCTGCCTGGTTAATTCCTCAAACATTGTTAGCTCAGGTTCAAGTATGCCTTCTGCCTGCGAAGCCGTCTCCTGACGCTCTTCATCCACATTCTGTGAAGGACAAGCAGCGTCTGCACCAGTTCTCTTCCCACGCACCATGCTTAATAGAATGCACCACGATCAATGAAAATAAAGCAAGTCACTATTCAGCTTCCAAGGATCAACAGCGAGCACCTTAAAAGTTCAAACACTAGTCATCCAAGCGCACAACTGAAACACAAAATCGCCGTCTATAAATCCGAACCGTTTGCAACACCTCTGGCTGCACTCAATTACAACTTAGTGTCATGGTCAACTCGCCTGCAAACATCAGTACAACTTCCTGAAAGTCACGAACTAGCAATGAAATAAACTTAAAAGCTACATGAATCCAAATACAAAGAAAACGAGGAATCTCATCCTAAAACACTCACAAAAAAAACGAAAAATCAAATGCCAAAACGTCTACAAAACCGGAAGAGTAAACTCTAAACAAATCCGGAAAAGAAAACCGAGGAATATCCTAAGACATCCAGAAAATAAAACAAAGTTGTACATTAAGAAACCAAAAATAAAACATTTACAAAAATAAAACATAAGACAAACACAAATAAAATAAAACACACACTAGACTAAACATAAAACACAGGGGCAAAAGATGCATAAAATAAAGAAAACACCATCAGGATGCTTAACTCTCTCTGGCCTGCGTCGGTCCGTCGGGTGACAGCAGATAAAGTACTAATAAAGCAAAAATAAAGTATCCGAGATAGCAAAAGCTAATAAAGCTGCCCCCTGAACACCGATGCCACCAAAAACTAGCTGTAGCATTTGCTTTAGCTCTTATAGTCCTTTTACTCTGCGGACATAAATTCCATCTTTCATTTCTCGTTATTCATTATTTATTACTATTCATTATTTTATTATCCCATTGCTATTTATTCCAATGTCACATTTCATTACTATTCATTTTCATGTCACTTTCATTGCTATTCATTTTCACTTGTCACTTTACTATTTATTACTTTAAAGATTATTTTTCATTGTCCAGGTCAAATAAATGTAGCGTTTGGCCCTTTTCATAAACATTTTAGGCCTGAGAGTCAAACATGCTGATGTTGTTTTATAAATAGTTACAAAATAAAATTCGCATAAAATACTTGACTCGAAATAAAATACCAAAGTTAATATAAAACAAAATAAAAGGGTTCTAGGAAAAACTCAGCATACGGGTTCTGTATTTTACTATAGGAGTGACAGTACATAAACACGATCAATATAAAAAAAAACAATACCTTAATATAAACTGCCGTCTCTGTAGCCTCCGATGTCGATTCACCGTCTCACAGAAAATACGAATAAAATATATAAAATATGAACACGTAAACAATGTAAAAATAATATTTTATGATGTTCCTATAATGGCGTCTCTGGTCCGTGTGGCGGTTCTGTCGCTATTGTTCTTACGTGCGCATTTTCAGTTGCGCAGTGACGTCACCGCAAATCGCATTTTAAGCAAAGATGGGCGCTTTTTATCCTGCGCTTACATAGTGTGCTTATTCTCCCTATGAGGTAATTAAGTTATAATATTCATGTTGGTTGGAAAGGTAATGCCGTATCTATTACATCGGTATTTCAGTCTGCGCAGCCGCACAGAGGGCACCCTCTCCCCTTGCTCCCAAGCACAGTCGTTTTCTTTGCGGGGGGGCCTTCGAAAATTCACTCGCTACAATACGTTTCACATACTAATAGTAGTGATAGTAATAATATTAATAGCATTAGTAATACTAATAATATGATAATGATAATAATGATAATGATAATATGATAATCATTGCAATAATGATGATGATGCATGATAAGGATAGTAATTAGTAACTAATAATGACAGTAATAATGATAATGAGTAACGATAGTGATAATGATAATGATAGAAGGAATTATGATCATTATGTTTAATGATGCATGGTAATAGTTGTTATACATACGTGCTGCTAACAGTAATGACAATTATTCATGATCATAATACTAATAATAAACATGAGGTGAGTAATAATAATGGACTTATAGAAACAAAACTATAGTACTGATTACAATAAAACTAGTAAAAGTAACAATATTGCTAATCATGAAAATGCTACTACTACTCTCCTACTACGACTAATCATGATGATGATAATAAGGATGATGGTGGTAATGATAATGAAAATGATAATGATAATGATGATGAAAATGATAATGATGGTGATGGTGATGAGGATGATGGTAATGATAATGAAAAAATAATGATGATGATAATGATAATAATAATGATGATGATGGTAATGATAATGAAACTGATAATGATGATGGTGATAATGATAATGAAAATGATGATGTTAATGACAATAATCATTCATAATGATGAAAACAATATTAGTAATATTTTGATATCAATAATAGCAATAATGGAGATGATAATGATAATGATGATGATGATAGTCATGATGACGATGAAGACGATGAAGATAATGATTATAAGACTGATAATAATAGTAATAAAACAAATAATGGCAATGAAATTGACAAAAACAAAGATAATAACAACAATAATAATGATGATGATTATGATATTGCACTGCTCGCTCCACCCTGCTCTTCCGGTCTGACCGCTCAATGCCTGGGGAGGGAACGCAATCCGTCCCTCGGTCCATGTGTTTTATCTATTCCTCTATTGATATATAAACGGCCTCTGTCTATAGTTTCCCCTTTTTGTTATTTCATTCAGATAATTTTTAGATGATCTTACCTATCCTGTTTATTTGTTCTATTTACACACCGTCGTGATTTCTAATTTCATTGATTAAAATCTTTACCCTAGTTAATGAACAAAATAATTTCGTATGCCTCTGTGTATGCCTCTGACGTCATCACCGAGGCTATGTTTCCTCTCTCTCGTTTTACCGCAAATAAGAGAGTTTATTTACCTCTCCTAACGATATTTATTTAACCGGCTGTGTCGCCATATATCTGTGTGATTAAGACAACGAAGTCAAGGCTAGCAGTTCGGGGTACTGTAATATATTTATCTTTCTGTCTATCTATCTATCTATCTATTTATATATATATATATATATATATATATATATATATATATATATATATATATAGTTATTTAAGATTATATATATATATATATATATATCTTATATATATATAGGTATGTAGATATATATATATGTATATATATTTATACATTATATATATATATTGATAATAGTACATATATATACATATATATATATATATATATATATATTTATATATAAATATATATATACACTATTTATATATTCATATAAATATATGTGTGTGTGTGTTATATTATATATATATTATTATATAGTATATATATATATTATATTATATATATATATAGGACAGGTTAATTATATACATATATATATATATAATATATATAAGTATTTGAGAGATCTTCATATATATTATATATATATATATGATATATATATATGCAGTATAGTTGATGACATATATATTATATATATATATATATATATATATATATCAATATATATATATATATATATATATATGATCATATATAGATATTTATATATATATATATATATACATATACATATATACAAATATATATATCGTTATATATTATATTTAGCATATAGTATATATTTATATAGCTATATTGATATATATATGTTACTATATATATATATATATAGGTATATATATAGATAATATATTATGTAATTATATATGCTGAGAGAGAGTTTTGTTTGTGTGAAATATTATATGGATTGTATTGATGAGAGACATATATATTTATATAGATAGATATATATATATTTTATATTATACATCATAATACTATAATTCATCATACATTATATCTATATATATATATAGTATATATATATAATATTTTGATATTTTGATATATTTATATGTATATATATATGTAATTATATATTTATATATTATATATATAGATCGATTTATACATACATTTTATATATATATATTATATAGATATTATATACTATATTATATTTATATAAATATATTCCTTCGATATATATATATATATATATATATTTTTATATATATATACTTTTATCTTTATTTCATATATTTAGCATATTTATATATATGATTATATATATAGATATATATAGATATATTAAATTATTGTATAGTATAGTTAGATAGTACATATATAGTTTATTTTTATATATATATATATATATATTTCTTATACATATATTATTCTATGCTATATATATATATATATATAATATATATATATATCGAAATCTATATATATAGTTATTGACATATATACATCCATATACATACATACATACATATATATAAATTATATGAGGTATTTATTTAGATATAGATAGATATATATATTTATTTTATAAATGTAATATATATATATATAGAAGACTGATATATATATTTATATTGAATATAGATTATATTATACATGTAATATATATATATATATCTATATAGCTATATAGTTGAGATAGCTATATTGTGAGATGTGATATATATTTTGATATTTAGACTTACATACTGTAGTTTTCAAGTATATAGATATTATCTCTATAGATATATAATTTATTATTATATTTGTTTGTAGATTATTTATATATATAGATGTATTCATTTATTGGTATTTATAGACATATATATATATATAATATATATATATATATATATTAGATATACATGAATATATATATATATTATATATATGTTATTTGTAATAGATTATTTTTAAGGTTTAGAGCTAAGATTTTTTATATATATAATTTATATATAGATATGATTAATATATATATACATCTATTATATCATATATATATTTATTGATAGATATATATATATTAAAGATTATAGATATATAGTAGATTTATATATATATATACATAGTCATACAAATCGCCACTACACATACACTCATGTAAATATATTCGATATAGGATTTATTGATTGTAATATTTATATGTATATATATATATATATATTTATATATATTTGATATAAATCTATATATACATACATTTATTCAATAGTTATGTATTATATTATCTATATATAGAATATTTTTATTTTTAATTATATATTGTAATATATATATATATATATATATATAGCATATTTTTAATATATACTATATATATATTATATAGATACATGTAATGTATTATATATATAGACATATATTGATATATATACATATTTATAAGTTATAATATATATATAATAGTATTTTTCTATACATTATATATATAATTATATATTACATATATATGATATATATATATATATATATATAATATATATATTACATAATATATAATATTATATATCTATATTTATCTTATATATATATATATATATATATATATTTATATAATGTTGATATTTATAGATATATATACATATATATATATATATATAAATGATATATATAGTATATTATACATGTATATATATTATATATATATTATATATATAGATAATATTTATATTTATTCTATTTTGCACGATATATATATATATATATATGATATATACATACATACAGGTATATCAATATATAGTATTTATTATATATATATAGATAATTTTATATTATATTTTTATATATATTGTAGATACATATATGGTATATATATATATAAATATATTTATTTTATTTTATTTATATATTATATATTTATATAATGTAATATAGATTATATATATTATAGATATAATATTTATATATATATATACATATATTATATAATTATATTTTTTTATATATATTATATTTTTATTATATATATACATATATTTATAATATATTTTATTGTTGATGAATATTTATATATTATAATTATATATTTATATATAGAGTATATATATATTACATAGTATACAAACATCTACACACCACACTCACACATGTATTATATATATATGGATGATATATATATGTAATATGTATATATATATTATTATATATCTATATGATATTTATATATTATATATATATATATATATATATATCTAGATATATAATATATATAAAATCTATTATATAATCTTATACATATTATTGTATATATACTATATATATATATATATATATATATATATAATAGCTATATATATGTATTATCAATATATATATATATATTATATATATTATATATTGTTATATATACATGTTATATATATATCAAATTTATATATATATATATACAATATATATATTATTTTAATAACATATAAAATATACATGTATATATCTATATATATCTCTATATATGTATATTTTCTATATATATATATATGATATATATTATATGACTATATAGATTATACATGTTATATATATAATACATAGACATGTATATCAATAATATATTATTTATATATATATAATATATTATCTTTTATATTTATATATATATTATATATATATGTATATACTTATTATGTATATATGTTTATTATAAATATAATAAAATATATCTATTTAATATATAATGTTATATAATATAATTTTATTATTAAATATATTATTTTATATCAATATATAAATCATAAATCTCTATATATATTATATATATAAATATTTATATATATCTAC
>NW_028234420.1:13444522-13447022 GCF_977035675.1 Penaeus japonicus
ATATATATATATATATATATACTATACTATTTATATTATACTTATTATATATATATATATATATGATATATATATGTATATGTATTAAATATATTAATATATGTAGTCTATATATATATATATATATAATTACATATAAACAAATATACTATATATATATAATATACTTATATATATAAATTTCTATTAATTATATATATATATATATCATATACCACGCACACACACACATAACCACACACACACACACACACACACACACACACAATCACACACACACACATATATACTATAATATAATATTATAAATATTATATTATATATATATATATATATAAATACTTATATAAACCACACACATGTATATTCATATATACACACAGAGATGCATAAACATTTGACATGTACAATTTCCGGTCAAATAATAAGCTGTAAAGATTAAGATTCTAAAGCCCAACTAAATACCATCAGATAATGAAGTCACATAATAAACACATAATCCTTCATATAAAAAAGTCTGAAAATACATAAACATTGAACGATCGAAAGAAACCTGTACTCAGATAGAAATAAATGAAATAAGAAAACAGAAAAAATAAATAATGATATATGATGAGTTATATGAGAAAAGAACAAGTGATTTTATATGTAAACGGAAGCGTTTTATGCTATGTAAGCGGATGACAGAAACCAATTATGCAGGAAAGGATAAATGATAACCGGTCTTATAAAATATTTATGAAAAATGTATATAATTGACTATCCTAATCTTGCCTTTTAGAATAGAAATTTGATGAGATGTTTCAATTGGAAGCTTATATACTTAACTACAAAGATACATTTATATTCGACAATGCTGAATATGCCAAAATAAGATCATATTAAAAATTCCCCAACCAATTATGTGTTTGGTGCTGCGACTTATTTCTCTAATGTTCTTTTTTTCTTCTTTTTTAGGATTTTCCTTCATTGGAATTTAAAATTTTGAATACAACAAGCTGCATAAAGAAAAATTCCATTGAATTTGAAAATTGAATAATGAGGAGAAAATTTCTACGCAAAATAATGTAACTTAGCTTCGCATTTCTCCTTCTTTAGCTTACTATGTAAGACCTCTCTTATTCTTGTCTTATTCTACAATATTCTAGTTTTATTCTACAATAATGTGCATAAAACTAGCTTATGGAGAAGTCCGGGAAAACCATAAAATGGATCAATAAAACCTGCAGATCGTGACGTCAAGTGATCCACATGGAAATTCATGCCTTCTAGAAGATTGTTTATTTCTTTTGTACATATGTGTAGTGTATTTATATATGAAATTAAATCGGAAGGAGGCAACCGACAGATTAATCATAGATGCTTTACATAATTAGGTACCAAAAAAACAACTTCTATATCCATTAAATTTGGAAACAATAGTTTATGCAAAACATCCCTCAGTTGCAGAAAATTTTCCTTATGCAATGTATGGAAACCCCCAGTTACTCTCTCTGTGTGTATATATATATATATATATATATATATATATATATATATATATATATATATATATATATATATATATATATATATATACATATATATATATATATATACATATATACATATATATATATATATATATTTTTTTTTTTTTTCCTACCCATATTAAGATATTACACACGAACCTACCATCATGCTCCATTTTCGAGCATGACAAAAAAAACAAACATTGTGTATTGATGAACTACAACATTTGTAAAAGAAAAAGAAGAAGAAAAAAGCCACATGATCTAAATACTCCTTTCTTAAATTCTGAGACAAACTAAGGCATCTATTAGCAAACTGCATGCAAAGTGAGGAGCTAAACATAAACTGATTTAATGTTTCAAAATTGGAAAACTGAGCCTCCATATAGTTAAATCTATTTTTTTCTCTTTTTAATCCAGATAAAGTTACTGAGCATTTTAACCGGGAAGATGTCTCTTATACATATATATGTCACGATAATTACAATTAATTAAGGTAACCGTATATAGATAAATATAATGATCTATATACCAAATATGAATACTAGCGAATGTAAGGTGTGACTGTTGTATGACTGTAAAGTGTAGGTAAATTTTCCCACGCGTACGAAAGCCAACGTAACTAGTAAAGGTCTCACTGGGCGTAGTAACTTTCTTAGGTCTAAGCGACTGGATAGGAATAGAGATTGCTGTTCATCGCCGGCTGAAAAAGACGTGCTTTTGACTCCTTTTACTCTCTCGCTCTCTCTCTCTTTATATATATATTAATTATATATATATAATCTTATATATATATATATATATATATATATATATATTTATATATATATATATATATATATATATTATATATATACTATATATATATGTATATACATACATTACATATATATACATATATATATAATATAAACAAAATATATATATATATATATATATATATATGAATAAGTATATATATATATATATATAATATATATGAATATATA
>NW_028234420.1:13479522-13484522 GCF_977035675.1 Penaeus japonicus
CCACATTCAGATGTTTCCATCAGCATCACCGCTGATGCCTCAGAGATAGCAGTAGGGACAGTGTTACAGCAACATATGGACTAACATTGGGGACCCCTGGCATTCTTCTCCAAAGGTTTGCACCCACCAAAGAAGAAGTACAGTGCATTCAGCAAAGAACTCCTCGCTGCCTACCTCCTGATCAAACATTTTCGCCACTATGTTGAGGGCTGCAATTTCATGCTGTTCACAGATCGTGAACCCCTCATCGGCACTCCACACATCACTACCCTACGACATTCTCTGAGGGAGGAGCATCACTTAGACTTCATCGCCCAGGTCACATTAAATATCAGGCACATCAGTGGAATCCACAACCTTGCTGCTGATGCTCTTTCCAGAGTCACCATTAATACCATCTTACCCAGAGATCCTATCATAGACTGCGATCACCTGGCGGCAGAACAGACCACAGATACCACCCTCCCGGGACTTCAAGGCCAGCAGACTAATTTCGCCTCGAGAAAATCCAGGTACCCAACTCTAGCACTAGTATATTTTGTGATGTCTCCTCAGGAACCACCAGGCCTTATATTCTCCTCTCCCTGAGATAACAAGTATTCTCAGCATACCACAACATTAGTCATCCTGGCATCCGGGCGACACAGCACTTTGTTAAAAGCAAAGTCGACTGGCTGAGCATCAACAAAGACATACGTGATTGGAGTAGAACTTGTATCACCTGCCAAAGGAACAAGACCCAACATCACACCAGATCTGCCATCCAGAGTTTCCCTGTGCCTGACCGACGTTTTCAGCACATATATCTGGACCCAGTAGGACTTCTTCCTATATTGTTCCTACATCCTCACAACAGTTGACAGATCATCCCATTGGCCTGGAGCTTTCCTCATCCCTGACATCACGGCAGAAACAGTAGCCAGAGCTTACATCGCAGGATGGTATCTTGCTATGCCACCCCGGCAGTCATCACAACAGACCGTGGACAGCAGTTTGAATCTGTGCTGTGGACTGCTCTGATGCATCTACTTGGCTCTAAACAAATACACACCACAATATACCACACTCGGCTAATGGTATGGTCGAGCGTTTTCACCAGCAACTCAAAACAGCTCTTTGATCAGTGCCAACCAATAACTAAATGGATGAGCTACCCCTGGTTCTTTTTAGCATCAGATCCACTTTGAAGGAAGACTTGCCCACCGTGGGGATTACTTTGGTTATTCCCTTCAAAAACTCAATGACCCTGCTTCCTTCGTGGCATTCCTGTGTCAGAAAATGCAACGACTCCGGCCTCAAGCAACCTTCCCAACAAGATCAAGACCTTCCTACATTTCCAGAGACCTCAAGGATTGCACACATGTTTTCATCTGCGTCAGAACCAAAAGTAGCAGGATCGAACTACAACTTCTGGCTGCTACTCTCCCTATACTCACTCAAATAAAGCCACTGAAACCAATCGGTAGTGTCACTTAAACTACAGTCCACTTCACATACCAGGCTCGAAATCCAAATTCCCGAATCCCAATACATCTATAAGGTGAAACCAGAGCTCAACAACCACTTGACAGCCACAAAGCTATTCATCATATAATCTTGTGACCTCCATTGCTATCTTCACCATGTTAAGATGTGTTTCAGGTGGTTATAATATTTCCCATATATGTATCTTATTTTCACTTCTTTTTCGTTTTCTTTACTCGTTTTCTAATAGTGCAAACCTTTTGAACAATATATATGCATCCAGCTGTAACAGCTTGTATTTGGTTCTTTTATAGTACTGATGATAAAGACTAGTCTTCAAAACGTTTGAAAAATAAAGATGTTCAGCACAGCTTTGGTTATTATATATATTTAAGTATATTTATATTTATATATTTTTTTTCTTTATATATATTTATATTATATATTTTTTCTTTATATATATATATATGTATATATATATATATATATATATATATATATATATATATATATATATATATATATATATATAGACAATTTATCAGGAAAAGTAACACCAGCGCAGCTACGTACATCATCTTTATTACTTAAACGTTTCGAATTTTACTAATTTCATCATCAGTGCTAAAAATAGAAAAAAAGAACCGTTAATACAAAGCAGATTAGCTAAAAACGATTTAAAGTAACAATGGCTAAATAAAAGATAGATATTACTAAAAAGGAGTTAACACCGTAAAAATAGTTAAACGACACATAAAAATGGTGATATAAGAATGATGAAAGGTTAACGAGAAAATATCAATAAAAATAAAAGCCAGTTATAACCAGTAAAAAACACAAACTAAAAGCATTACAAAACATAAGACCAATAAATGAGAAATCTTACAGTTAAAATTCTGGAATCATTGGGTGTGTAATGGGATGGCAGTTGTTGTGTTAAGTTCTGGCTTCATCCTCGAGATAAAGTCTGTGTTAAGTCTGTGTGAGGAAGAGGTTAGAATTTGGAAATCATTTTGTGTGAGTGGATGTCCAGTGGAATAGCAATGTTCTCTGATGGCAGATGGTGATGGTGAACTTTGCTGAATACCAGTACGGTAAGATTTTCCCATGTGCTCAAGGATACAGTGCTGCAGATGACGTGTGGTGCTACCCACATAACGAGAGTTACATCTCGAACATTTGAATTGATATACAACACATGATTTAAGAGCAAAGGGCAAAAGTACCGTTTTGTTCAGAAGAGAACGCATGTGTCTTAAAGATAAATCTAAAATCATTTTGAGTGAAACAATCTTTTTAAATATTCTGCAGTTCCTTTCTTATGCTAAAACTTAAATGTCCAAGATATGGCAATGTGAAGTAACAAACATCTTTAGTAACCGTCATAACAGGAGTAGGAGGGGATGTAGGAACTTCATCTCCTGGTGAAAGCTCACGTAATCTGAACAGATATTGTAGGCTCTGTTCATTAGTGTTGAGATACTGTTTAATTTGAAAATGTTTGGGGAATAATTCAAGTAGTTAAGGCCCAAACCAGTAAAAGTTGGTTTTCTATAAATCGATGTTGAGAAACAGCCACTATCATTTGTTATGAGGGTGTCTAAAAATGGTATTACTGAGTTATGTCCAATTTCATTCATAAACTTTAAATTCGGATGTTTAGAGTTCAGGTAGTAAACAAACTGTTCAACCAGAGAGCAGTTGTTAAAGAGGAGGAACGTATCATCCACAAATCGACGGGAGAAAATAGGTTTGAAATCAAGAGGGGATTCATCTAACCAATCTTTTCTATGGTGACATAAAAATGCGTTTGCATAGGTGGGACCTAAGGGTGAGCCCACGGCCACGCCACCAGTTTGAGTATACAGGTCATCATTGAATGTAAAGACAGTGTCAGCAGTCGCCAACTGAAGTGCTTTTGTCAGTTGATTTTCATTTAGCTGTTGAAAATCTTTCGATTTTGCAAGATTACGTACAGCAAGCTTGGTGGTCTCCACAAGTGGGGCATTAGTAAAGAGTGATTGTACATCCACACTGGCCATAACAGGGCCATTGATTTTAACATTGGTAATTTCCTTTACAAAGTCCATGGTATTTTCGACAGTATATACATTTTCAGTTGGAGGGGTTTGCAGTGGGACCAAGAATTTAGCCAAATTATAATTAAAAGTACCTATTGCCGATATAATAGGTCTAATCGGGTTACCTGTATTGTGATTTTGTTGATTGGATATAAAAACAATAAACCTTAGATCCAGATGCGAATAAACAATTATATACCAAATCTCCAAAAGAATCTTTTATGTTGCGGAGGAAACGGTTCAGTTTGTCCTCTAGTTTTAAAATATGGGAAGCAATGTTCGTCTTCAATAATTTAAACTTAGTTCGGCCATTGAGTTTTGGGTTATATTCCGTTCTGTTTAGTAACACAATGCCCCGTCCCTTATCTGGTTTTGTGATGATTAAGTTATTATCTTCCCTAAGTTTCTTTAAAAGGTCAAGTTAATGATCATTGGTCTCACTATTAGATCCCTGTTCATGGCAAAATTAGCGGTAGGCATTTTTAGCAATTGCCGAGATCCTATTACGGATAGAGTGGAGGCTATCATTACCAAAAAACGTCAAACTTAGCTATTATGTGGCAAATACATTCAAACACCAGAAATAATTTTTCATAATTTAGATTTACATTAGGAAAACCAAAATCAAGCCCCAGGACAAGGAGGTTTCCTGTCTGAAAGGTTGAAAATTACAGTTTCAGGTTTGACTTTTTTGGTAACGTCAATGCCAAGGTTTAAGAGTTTCTTATTATGGAGATTCCTTATGTAGGGTAACCTTTCTTCCGTGATAGATTCCCACATACAACTAAGGCATTGGAAATCAATATACGATAATTTAGATTTCAAAGACTTAACATGATTGCTGTGATTAAAGCAAAGACGTGAGAGTTTCTTAGTTTGGGCTTTGATCTCGAATTCCAGGAGTTGCAATAGCCATGATTTATATGTATGACTGGACAAAAAAATGCAACTATAAATCTTGAACTTGATGAAGGAAGGGATAGTGCCATATTTTCTACAAGTTTTTAGAAATTCAAGATCACATTCCAATTTCTTTGCTTTGTAGTAATACTCTCTGTTCTATTTTCGCGAAATGTGGGTCGGTCATATATGGCGATGATAATCTCAGCGAGTGATTTTCCTTTTTGTTCAGATTACGTGAGCTACCAGAAGATGAAATTCTTACATAATTATTTCACTCAGAATTCATACCCAAGCAAAATTTTCTACAGTGTCTTAAGAAGATTCTTGAACAAAAAACACTCCCCTCCTACTCCTGTTATGACGGTTACTAAATGTTTGTTACATCACATTGCCATATCTTGGACATTTAAGTTTTAGCATAAGAAAGGAACTGCAGAATATCTTCAAAGATTGTTTCCCTCAAATTGATTTTAGATTTATCTTTATGACACACACTTCTGAACAAAAGGGTACTTTTGCCCTTTGCTCTAAAATCATGTGTTGTATATCAAT
>NW_028234420.1:13489522-13497022 GCF_977035675.1 Penaeus japonicus
GAAATAAAGATCATAAAAAATCAAAGATAAATGTGTATCACTATATGAAATAAATCGACACGATAACAAAAATTATCCCAGATAAAATGCAACAAAATAGTTGGAATGTGTTGAAAAAGAACACGCAACTTTTTTTTTTCTTTCTTTCTTTTTCAACAGTGGACATCGATCTCCTCAAAGCCAACCAGAGCAATCAGCCAGGACACTGGAGAACGGTTAGCCAGATCTGCTCCGATGTTTTTGCGAAAATTTGGAAATGTAAAGAAATAAAATGTCTGAGGACGCTAATAAGGGAAGAAGAGGTAAATCCAGTGTACTTGGCAGAGACGGATTTTCCCCCTATTCTTTTAATAAGAGAATGTGAAGTTATTGCGTGTATGCGTATTTTGAGAGATATTGACTCTTTCACTGAAAAGTTTTTTTTTTTTTTTAAGATTCCGAAGAAGATTCATTGTTGGTATGAGAGAAAAAGGAAAATCAAGGACGGGAAGAGACGAAAAGTGAAAAAAGGCAGACGATACATTTGTGAACACAAGTCAGTGCAAAATATGAATAGGTAAATAATAATACAAAAATAAATAAATAAATAAACGGAGGGAATGTGCAAGAATATGATTAGTGGGGATGTACCAGCGAAAAAACTGCGGGCAGAGGTGATAAATATAAGGGAGGAACGGGAAGAGTGTGTTAAAGCTGAGAAGATGAGACGGAGGTGACTATAATGATATGAGGGGAGGGGGAGGCAGAAAAGAGAGAACAAAGGATCAGTGTGATTATTAGAACAATGAGGAGACTAGGATAAAAAAAAAAAAAAAAGCAAGTGAGAAAGAATATGAGACGCTGTATGATGTCAGCTGTGATAAAAATAAAGATGGAAGTAAGCGGATGAAATGAAAACAATTATGAGAGTGATGTAACATTACACAACCTAAGTGATATGATATCTAAGACTTAGTTCTGACAACAGTGCAGGGAGGCAGGTCTTTAAATAACCAAGTAAGAGGAAATCCAGCTCAAACGGAAGGAGGAGGGATGACCGGAAAAGAGGAGGAGTAGGTTAGGTCGGACTGTCAAGGGAAGCTAAGATTTAATGGATGGAGGTAGCAAGACGAACACTGACAGAGGGGAAACATGTCATTCGAAACCCTGCATAAAAGACTTCGAGAGTTCAAGGATATGGATATCGTCCTAATGACTAGCCCGAAGGCGTCTCCACCTGTCAGATCGCAGCAAAAGGGCGTTGACATGCGCTTATTAGATAGAATCAATACGTCTCTCGCACTCCCGCAGAAAGTATGCGTGCCATATTTCTTCCTACTAACAACATTAACTTTCGTAGAAATAACTTGATCTATATTGAGTCATAGTCGGGCAAAAAAAGCTACCTAATACAGGGAACGCAGAAACAACAGGATATCTTGACAGTTATCGAGTCTTTTATCAATTGTGGATGACTCAATAATCATTCAAAACTGTATCATATTCTGTGCTATACCAATGCTATATTATGGTGCAGCTACTAAGTTCTACATGAACAACATTTACCATCACTACATACATTATCCTAACACTCAGTGTCTGTCTATGTAAAGTGTCTATTCTAAAAATATTTTGATCCTGGGGAGCGGCGAGATCATCAGAAATAAAGCAAACATTGTAGCGAGGATAATGTATTCAGATTCTGTAAATGCAATGCGCTGTAAAATTGCTCTCAACACAGCGTGATAAGCTGTACGTACCTAGTAAGTTCTGAAATAACAAACCTGGCAAAACAACTTGCTCTACCTGCATGAACTCTACCAAGAGCCATAGTTAAGCTATTATATTGACGATGATGATGTTAATGAAAATCCTTACATTTATAGCAGTGGCAAATAACGTAAATGGTGATAAAGCTTCATATATATATATATATATATATATATATATATATATATATATATATATATATATATATATAGCCTATATATATATATATGTGTGTGTGTTGTGTGTATATGTATACATATATATATATGTATATATATATATATATATATATATATATATATATATATATATATATATAGAGAGAGAGAGAGAGAGAGAGAGAGAGAGATTTATATATATATATATATATATATATATATATATATATATATATATATATGTATATATATACATATATATATACATATACAGTATATATATGCATATATGTATATATATATATATATACATATATATACATATATATATATATAATATATATATATATATATATATATATATATATATATATATATATATATATATATATGCATATATGTATATATATATATATATATATATATAAATATATACATATATAAGTATGTATATGTATGTATATATATAGATATATATATATATATATATATATATATATATATGTCTATATATATAAATATATAGACATATATATATATATATATATATAGATATAGATATATATATACATAAAGTGTGTGTGAGTATATATATATATTTATATATAAGATTGTATGTATGTGTGTACTTAATTACGCATGTATGTATTTATATGCATGTGTATGTCTACGTGCATGCGCATGCGTATGTTTATGTTTATGCATATGTATATGTATATGTATATGTACATGTATATACATATATACATATATATACATATATATAAACATATGTACAAATATGTATAAATACACCCCCCCCCCTCCACACATATGTGAAGGAACTAGGTACTTCATCTCACAAATACTATAATGACCTTCTGCCACAACTTTGGGCCAAATCCCCGAAGAGAATTAATTCAAAGGATGGGTTTCCGTATCCACATACAGAAAACATTTTATTTTTACAATGAAGCAAATGAATGACCATTCACATATGAATACAAGAAAATGTATCAAGACAAATTATAGATTAAACGTTCCCTGAAAAACGAAGATTCCACACAAAGAAATGTTTTTTTTTTTTGTTTTTTTTTAACGTTAACATAAAGTACATCATTGAAGATTATTCTTCAATTCAATATGAGTCGCTTTTAATGTATAAAGCGATGAAAAACTGACCATGGCCCATCGACCAAGATGTCTGAAAAAATACGAACTTTCTTGACAATTTGACCATAAACCATACACTGAATTATAAATATGCCTGTGACAAATACCACGTAAGCCGGTTTGACTTAATTAGCAGTTCCTTGCACAAAACTCAGTGCAACTGTCTAAAAACTTAAGAAATTTTTCGAAAACTTAAAGATTTGAAGCTCCAAACAACCGATTGATAACCCTATTACTCGCAAAAAAATCCCTTGTGGAAAAATATTGCTGCTTTTGTCTCCTTTGCAGTTGTGCAATTAATTCCTCGTCTTTGCTTCCTAGTCGATCGCAAAATGGAGTTAGAGTCTTAATGATAGTTTCACATTTTTTAATTAATACCTGTTGTCAAATATCTCGTGAAATTATTACAACGAACAACGACTTCGATTCATTGTGTGTATTGTCAAAGATGTCAGCCGTGTAATTAATGTAAGTAATCAGAATTGAGGACACGAGCAATAAAAAGGCCTTGGATTATGATTACTAATTTCCACAGTACACATCATATGGTCAATAGAAAGTCAATGAATATTAATATTGTAATACCACCTGTGGATTCGCTCGCTGTTCCACATGAAAACTGTGTTTACTTTATTTTGTATTACAGAATGCAATCAATCATTTTTAGACTTGCTTTGTTAAAGTTTCGACTGTGTGTATATATATATATATATATGTATATATATATATATATATATATATATATGAATACACATCATTATCTACATATACTTATATATATATATATATATATATATATATATATATATATATATATATATATATATATACATACATAAACGCATAAATAGATATATATGGATATATATACATATATGTATATATATATATACATATACATATATATATATATATTATATATGTGTGTGTGTGTGTGTGTGTGTGTTGTGTGTGTGTGTGTGTGCGTGTGTGTGTGTATGAACATATATACATACATACATATGTCTATATCTATATATATATATATATCTATATATATACATATATACATATATGTGTATGTATACACACACACACACACACATATACATATATATATATATATATATATATAATATATATATATATATATATATATATATATATATATATACACATATCTATACGTATGTATATAATATATGTATGCATATATGAATATGAAAATATGTATATATATATATATATATATATATATATATATATATATATATATATATATAAACATATATTGATATTCATATACATAGAGAAAGAGAGAGCAGGTTCACCAGACAATGGGCGACAAATATGTATTTGATGTTTCTAATGATAATAATCATGTTTCCAGCAAATACAATGCTGACAGCATATAAGAATGTTAAGTACAAAGAGCTATGAAAATATTTTCCACATTCTGCATTTTGAACTAAACAATTTATCAAAGCTGGGACTTCTTTCACTCATATTTTTTCAACATAATACACTGATCTAGGTGATTATCAACACTTTTGATGACTCTTGCTTATTTAACAATTTCCACTGTTTGTGCAAGTATATGCAATTCCATCTCACCAAACATCAGCAAAACTATGTGTATTCGCCCGTTATGAAGCCCAGTGGAAAAGCAGCGGTGTGAGAACCAGAATAAACACAGTTCCATCTGCATATTTACACTTTCATAATCTGAAATCGTTTTTTTTTTTTCCCCACGAGAATAACAATTGTAAATATAATCAGATAAAGATCTCATTTTATCTAGGATATATGGACTTAAGCTATTTTTAGCGCACGTATATAGACACACACACATGCACGCAAACACACACATACATACACACACACACACCAAACACACACACACACACATACACGCACACACACACACATAAACAGACACTCTAATACATATAATACATTCCAAATACAAGCAAGGGAACACTTTAGACTTTAACCTAGATACCCTAAAGCGAATCAAATATAGCCTGTTATTTTACACCTAAGGTCACATCAGAATAGATGTTGTATGCTTTTGTAAACTTATATTGTTTCTGGGGTTCAAATAGTTAATAGCTCTTGATGATGATAATGAGGATGAAGATGATAATGAGATAAGGATGATAATGATGATGTTCATATTGATTTTGATGATGATAATGATGATGATGGTGATGATTATGATGATGATGAGGAGGAGGAAGGTTGTTATTATCAGTATGGTGATAACTATTATTATCATTAATATAATTGATTTTTATTTTTCAGTTTGACTGTGATCCTCGTGATGATTATAGCAGTAATGATGCAAGTAATAATGATGATAATGATAATGATAGCAATAATAATAATGATAATGTTGATACTAATAATGGTGATGATTGTGATGATACTAATAATGGTGATGATTATGATGATAATAATAGTGATGATAATGAAAATTATAAAAATATTCATCATAATTCTTATTATTATTTGTATCCTTATTGCTATCATTGTTTTGAATACTATTGTTATTATCATTTACATCATCATTATTGATACCATTATTATTATCACTATTACTATCAATATTACTGCTCTGATTACCATTATCATCATTATCATTACTGCCTTTCTCATGATTATCAGTAATGTTATCATTATCCTCATTATCCTCTTCCTCCTCCTTCTGCTAATCATCATCGCCATCACCATCACCATCCTCATCCTCATTACCATCACCATCACCATCATCTCCATCTCCATCACCATCACCATCATCACCATCCCCATCCTCATCCTCACCATCCCCATCATCACCATCACCATCCTCACCCTCACCATCATCATAACCATCACCATCATCCCCATCATCATTATCATCATAACATACCATTTTAACTAAGATTAGTCAATCTAAAAAAAATCCCAACACATCTAACACTAAACACTAAGTGATATTAGATTACAGTTACACAGCCTCTCCTTCCTGACCCTGAAGTGTTGATCTTGATAGGAACTAAACGGAAATAGGTGGTTTGAGTCAAATATAATGAACTCCACCAGGATGTTGGTTTAAAAGAAGGACTAAATAGATTGGAAATTATATAGATTAAGTGAATTATTACAGGAAATTGGGATGCTAACATGACTTGGAAGTAGGGAGAATATAATTTGCTTGTGTTAAGTAAGGTTGTTTCAGGCACATTGTATTACTGTTATCTGTTCTCATAATGAGGGTAATTAAGAGGATGAGGAAATAATCATAACAATAACGATAATGATGATAATACTGATAATACTGATGTTAATTATGATTGTCGTCATTGTAATATTTGCAATGATACTAATGGTAATATTTGCAATAATGATAATGATAATGTAGCGTATCAAATGTATGACAGGGGCCCCGCACTACCAACCCCCTTCTTCGAAGCTGGCAAAATGGGATGCAAGTATGAACCTGATCAGACCCCTGCAATCAGATCCCCATGAAATATGGTAGCGTGGAAGAAGGGAATCTGAACAAAAACAGAATGGGGAAGTTCCAGTGTATAGCTCCTCAACGTTCAGCCTATCTACCATTAAATAGAACATAGACTAAGAGCACTAGATAATATTAATAGATAAAACAAATAAAAGAATAAACAGGTTAATGGAATCCTAAAATGATCAAACTGCCATAAAAAATAAGAGCAACTTCAAAGGGAAGTGCTAAGCTAAGGGCTTACTTTAAAAACTAACTAAAACGAAAGAGGGATCATAAATGATCCTCTGGCAAAAGGCCTTACATAAAAGAAACAAGTTACTAAAACATGGCAGCATAAGGGTCACTGAAGGTGATTCTAAAACAAAAACTGAAGAAAACAAAGCAAAGGCCAAAAGCTATAACTAAAAGGCAAGTTAAAGTTAAAGCAAAACACAGCAAGTCCTGAAGGGATGATAAATGAGAAGTAAGAAAAAAAAAAAAAAAAAACACAGAAAGCAAGCAAAACTATAAAAACACAAAACCTCACTGTTAAGATTTATATATGTGTAAAAAGAAATCACGTCCACCTCCTATTAATAATAAAATGTCAGGATCCTAAGACTTAACTTTTCTTTGCAGGTTTCTTCTGGTAACCAGTGTTTCAGGTGGAAAAGGGGTAACAAAACTACCGCTGACTGGTATAGACTGTATTTGGTGTAAAACGGGTCATATTTATAAACTTTTTGACGTCACCGGTCACGTAAAAATAATAAATACAAAAATAAAATATAATTGCAGTAAAAAAAATATGGGGAAGGTTGTCGTAAAACACAATAGGATAAAATCACAAAATAAAAGAGATTTACAATAAAATAATGAACAAATAAAATACGACATTTGTAAAGGTGTACCTTCACGTCATCATGATTCGACAAAATATAAAAACTACTGATAGGAAAATAGAAATAACCCGTA
>NW_028234420.1:13519522-13529522 GCF_977035675.1 Penaeus japonicus
CTGCAGTTGAGAGGGTGCAGCGAGCGACGACCTGCTAAAAGAATTGTCTAACCAGACGCCTAACAAACCGTCAAGGATGTTTCCTATGTACTCATAGCAGAGCAGTGATAGCGAGGCTTTACAGACAATTCCCGCGGGCGCTCGGCGGCAACCAAATCACAAATTCAAGTCCCATATCAGATTACCAAGGTTATATCTATGTGAGATAGATGGTAGAATGCAGTAAGTATTTAATATAGAAATACAAATTTTACCTCCCTGACCGGGACTCGAACTTGCGCCGTCAGATTGACAGTCATAGTACTGAATCTGCTAGACTACATGACCCGCTGAATAAATTGTCTAACCAGACGCCTTACAAACTGTCATGGATGTTTCCTATGTACTCATAGCAAAGCAGTGAAGGCAAGGCTTTACAGACAATTCCCGCAGGCGCTCGGCAGCAACGAAATCACAAATTCAAGTCCCAAATCAGGTTACCGAAGTTATATCTATATGAGAAAGATAGTAAAATGCAGTAACACATTTAATATAGACATACAAATTTTACCTCCCTGACCAGAACTCGAATCTGCACCGTCAGATTGACAGGCACATACTGAATCTGGTAGACTACACAACACCCTAAAAGAATTGTCTAACCAGACGCCTTACAAAACGTCATGGATGTTTCCTATGTACTCATAGCAGAGCAGTGATAGCAAGGTTATACAGACAATTCCCGTGGGTGCTTGGCAGCAACGAAATCACAAATTCAAGTTCCAAATCAGGTTACCGAGATTATATCTATGTAAGAAAGATAGTAGAATACAGTAACACATTTAATATAGAAATAGAAATTTTACCTCCCTGACCGGGACTCGAACCCACGCCGTCAGATTGACAGGCACGTTACTGATTCCACTAAACTACACGACCATCTAAAAGAATTGTCTAACCAGATGCCTTACAAACCATCATGGATGTTTCCTATGTACTCATAGCAGAGCAGTGATAGCGAGGTTTTACAGACAATTCCCGCGGGCGCTCGGCAGCAACCAAATCACAAATTCAAGTCCCAAATCAGGTTACTGAGGTTATATCTATGTGAGAAAGATGGTAGAATGCAGTAACGCATTTAATATAGAAATACAAATTTTACCTCCCTGACTAGGACTCGAACCCGCGCCGTTAGATTGACAGGCGCGGTACTGAATCCACTAGATTACACGATCCCCTAAAAGAATATTCTAACCAGACGCCTTACAAATCGTCATGGATGTTTCCTATGTACTTGTAGCAGAGCAGTGATAGCGAGGTTTTACAGACAATTCCGGCAGGTGCTTGGCAGCAACCAAATCACAAATTCAAGTCCCAAATCAGATTACTGAGGTTATATCTATGTGAGAAAGATGGTAGAATGCAGTAACACATTTAACCCAAATACTCCGGGTGGCATGAAGTCAAGACAGCCCCTTCCTGGCCAAAACTCCGGTTGTCATGTAAGGTGACGGCACCTTTTCCTTCCTCAGAATCTGGGCTTCATGCAAGGTTACGATCTCGGCTGTCGCTTCGTATTTTTTTCAGGACTCTCCCCTCCTTCACTAATGAAGCCAGATACGAAACTGACAGTGTTTGGTCTGTGTTCCCCCTCCCCCTTCCCTCTGTCCCCCTTCTTCTGGAAACGAGGCCTGATGATATAATACAAATGAGGTCAGCTAGAAAGGGGGTGTTGACCAATTGATCTATAAACTTACGTAATGATTCAAATAATTCTCAGCAAGACCTATGATTATTCTTTCGCGATTTACATTTGTTCGTAATTTTTGTACAAAAGTCAACGGCTTTTGTCTTCACGTTTCAATTACGTTTTACTGTTTTTTTTTCTTCTTTCCTGTTTTGGAGAATCCAATATAATGAGACTTTATATTGTCTTATAAAGATAATTATAAATAAATTATGAAGTCTATTATGCAAGACATATCGTAATTTTTGTACAAAAGTCAACGGCTTTTGTCTTCACGTTTCAATTACGTTTTACAGTTTTTTTTTTCTTCTTTCCTGTTTTGGAGAATCCAATATAATGAGACTTTATATGGTCCTATAAAGATAATTATAAATAAATTATGAAGTCTATTATGCAAGACATATACATGAACAATGTTACTAAGTCATTTTTGCCATCTTCACAAACGAAATCATCTACGAAGGTGACGGAGATTCGTTCTTGGGGGACCCCTCATTGCTCCTCCCCCATAACTATCATTCTTCTGGAAACAAGGCCGGATGCAGTTATACTGTCGACTTCATACAGCACCTTCCGTTCCCTTGGTCGGAGATTCCGACTGGGAGGACGAGGACGAAGTAGATGATCCCGACTATTTCGACGACGGGGACGATGGAGAAGACACGGACACGGACCTGGACCTTGATGACCTGGACCTCGACGAAGTCACCCTTGACTACGTTTCGGCCCACAATACTTCTATCGATTCCGATGAGCCTTTGTCGGAGGTCGCCCGCCGCCACGCCGCCTGTAACGCGTCGTACCGCGTCGCCATGGATTCTGCAGTACGCCTGGTCTTCAGGATGGACTCTGCCTTGAGGAGGACTCGACGCCGAAGGAGATCTTGGACTGCTTTTTCCCTCCTGACCTATGGCAGACTTTGATGACCCAGAGTAATTTGTATGCTGAGCAGCACCTGCCAACCCATTCATCGCATATGAAGCCCAGGGAAGACACTTCTGTAGAGGAGCTACAGAAGTACATTGGTCTGCATCTTCTGATGGGGGTACAGCCTTAACCAACACATAGATTTTATTGGTATGAGAATCCCCTTGTCCATAGTAACGTCTTCCGGCAAACTATGACAAGGGATCGATACGACCTGCTGATGGCCAACCTTCATTTCAACAACAACGAAGATCCTGCAGCAACAGACGACTGGCTATGGAAGCTTAGGCCTGTAATCGACAGTCTACAGAGGAATTTCAAGGAGGTCTTCACTCCTGAAAAGAAGACAGAAGTGACGCCCCCGCAAGCATGAAAGCTGTCGCTGACTTGATGCATGGAGCAGAACTCTTCGAAAGGGGATATCAGTTATACCTTGATAACTGGTACTCTTCACCGACCCTATTTCATTACCTGCAATCGAGGTAAACGCACGCTATCGGTACGGAAAGGCTCAACCGTAAGTTTATGCCAAAGGACCTCTCTGTGAAGAAGAAAGGGGACATAGACGTCAGGACGTCACGAGCTGGGATGATGGGCAGGTCGTGGTTTGATAAGAAACCGGTGAACATCTTGTCAAATTGTTTTACAACCTGCTGGATATGACCATCATCAATGCCCACGCAGTACACAGGTGGCTGGGAGGCAAGATGACTCAGCTGGAGTTCTGCCTCCAGCTCATAGCCGAGTTATTGGAACGGCCAATAGGGATGAGAAGGCGAAGGAGCATCACACCTCACCATGAAACACCTGCGAGATCTCCCCGATCACCTTCCCAGCCCCGGTCAAATCCGACAATTCACACCCTTGAGATGAACGATGAGGGCAAGTACCGGCGGTGTAGACACTGCCGTCAAGCAAAAGGAATACGCTCCATGTCACGCTATGTATGTCCCCTTTGTGACGTAGCACTATGTGCTATGTGCTTCAGCCAGTATCATGCCAATAACTGAATAAATCATATATAAAAAATCGTACATATCCACTCTATATCATTTGTATGTGTTGCTTTACATATTCTCTTTATCAAAAATAAACATTTGATGTTACACATTATGTTTCTGTAAACCTTACCTCACATACTCATCAAAGAAAAAAATGAAAATTATCATTGAATATGATACAAAACCACTATACAAAAGCTGGTTATTCCCCTATAATACCTCATATGAAGAGTATGGAGAAAGGACAATATAAAAAAAACAGTAAACAGGATGAGAAATCGAATACATTTTCGAATATAAGATCGCAAAAAGCGATTTATTCTCGATTTCATACATAAAACTTTCATCAATATTAGTAAAAACAAGAAGCATTAGAGTAATCCCGCACTGAGTGTGCACAGCGCATACCCCACCACACCCGATAAGACCCCGGCATGCGAGTTTAGGCCTACGCGGTAGTATAGCATAGCATAGCGCGCCAGGGATCACCGACCCGGAGGATTTGGGTTAATATAGAAATACAAATTTTACTTCCCTGGCCGGGACTCGAACCTGCGCCATCAGATTGACAAGCACAGTACTGAATCCGCTAGACTACATGACCCGCTAAAAGAAATGTCTAACCAGCCGCCTTACAAACCATCATGGATGTTTCCTATGTACTCATAGCAGAGCAGTAATAGCAAGGTTTTACAGACAACCAAATCACAAATTCAAGTCCCAAATCAGGTTACCGAGGTTATATCTATGTGAGAAAGATGGTAGAATATAGTAATGCATTCAATATAGAAATATGAATTTTACCTCCCTGATCGGGACTCAAACCCACGCCATCAGATTTACAGGCACGGTACTGAATCCGCTAGACTACACGACCCCCTAAAAGAATTGTCTAACCAGATGCCTTACAAACCGTCATGGATGTTTCCTATGTACTCTTAGCGGTGATAGCAAGGTTTTACAGACAATTCCCGCGGGTGCTCGGCAGCAACCAAATCATAATTTCAAATCCCAAATCAGGTTACCGAGTTTATATCTATGTGAGAAAGATAGTTGAATGCAGTAAGGTATTTAATATAGAAATACAAATTTTTACTTCCCTGATCAGGGCTCGAACCCGCGCCGTCAGATTGACAGGCATGGTACTGAATCCGCTAGACTACATGACCCACTAAAAGAATTGTCTAACCAGACGCCTTACAAACCGTCTTGGATGTTTCTCATAGCGGGAGTCAGGGCCGACAGGCTCACCTTTCACCCATCCAGGAGCTTGTCAGTCTCCTGGAGGAAGGTGAGGGTGGCTTGTTCCTTTGGAACAATTATCATGCCGTTTTTGGCAATTCTAATCATCAGACAGCACTGTCTCTGGGTTTCCAGAGCCCGTACCATCTGGTAGACATTGTCGAATCCTTCCGGTTTAGGGGAAACCAACTTGGGGCTGCAGGCTGAGGAGGCCGTTTGTTGCCTGTTCTCCAAACCGACGCTGGAGTTTTGGCAGTGGGGCCAGTAGGGTTGGAGGGTCTTGTCTAGCTTCCATTCTTTGTTTGACTTCTCATATGGACCGGCGCCAGAGATTTGTCAGAGCCTGGGGTTGGTTTGGAGGGTCCAGCCCGAGGTCCTTGGGTGAGTTTTTTCTGGACTGACGCCAGAGCCCTATCCATCTTTTTCCTTTTATCATCAAAGCCCTCGAAGGGGTCCAAGGTGACAGCCTTTATCATCTTCATGTGAGGTTCGTCAACAGGGGTGTCAGTCATGGGTTTATTTGATGTAAATGCCATATGAGCAGTTCACTTCATCCTCCCACGCCCCCACCCACCACGGAGTCCAACAAGGGGAAGCTTTGTATTGAGACCATGCTCAGAAGCTACAGGGGTGGTGGGAGGATATATGGCACGTTAATGGCACTCACAAGACCATGCAATTACCTGCAAGATAGTCGCTGCTTGAACCTAGCCTAGCTCGAAGGAGAGACCAGCTGATTGACCTAACCGAGTCGAGATCAGCCCACCCGTCTTGCTGTAATAGAGGACCAAAGAGGCGTGTTGCTAGCCACATGGCATACTCATACAGGCATTGCTCAACCTCCAGGACTCCCGTGTCTCAGCGCACAAGTTGCTAGGATAGTGAATTGGATAGCGTGCCGGCCTCACGTCCCCAAGGTCGACAGATCGAGCCCTGACCAGGCCCGTGAGTTTCCACTGTCGCCTGGCGGTCACCGCCATGCCTGGTCAGCACGGTGGGTAGGGACCAAGCTCGGATCGAGTCAACACGCGTTGGCATATTCTCTCACGAGTCAGCATACGCTGACATAGGTGGGCTCGCTTCAGTGCACACAAGCCCGGTGAAGCATCTACTTCGCAAATCCAGCTTATCCCAGAGCAAAGGGGCGCCACGCACGGCGAACACGTGGGAAGGGGAAGGACCAGGGGGGTGGTGGGGGTGCGACCCCACCTACTAGATCAGCACCTAGGAACACTTAGTCATCCCTCCTCAGGGAACACATTTAATACATTTAACCCTTTCCCGACGGGTGCACTTTCTACGCGAAGTCCCATATGCCGGGCGATTGCAATATTGCAATGAAATCGTCACAATAGGATGACGCCCCGGAACGGGAGTTTTTCGCTGTGTCACACGGGTGTGACGCACCGTCGTCATTGGGTTAATATAGAAATACAAATTTTACCTCCCTCGAACTCGAACCCGCGCCATCAGATTGACAGGCACGGTACTAAATCCGCTAGACTACACGATGCACTAAAAGTATCCTCTAACAAATCGCCTTACAAACCGTCATGGATGTTTTCTATGTACTCATAGCAGAGCAGTGATAGCAAGGTTTTACAGACAATTCCCGTGGGCGCTCGGCAGCAACCAAATCACAAATTCAAGTCCCAAATCAGGTTATCGAGGTTATATCTATGTGAGAAAAATAGTAGAATGCAGTAACGCATTTAATATAGAAATACAAAATTTACTTCCCTGACTGGGACTTGAACCCGCACTGTCAGATTGACAGGCACAGTACTGAATCTGCTAGACTACACGACTCCCTAAAAGAATTGTCTAGCCAGATGCCTAACAAACCGTCATGGATGTTTCCTATGTACTCATAGCAGAGCAGTGATAGCGAGGTTTTACAGACAATTCCCGCGGGCGCTCAGCAGCAACGAAAACACAAATTCAAGTCCCAAATCAGGTTACCGAGGTTATATCTATGTGAGAAAGATGGTAAAATGCAGTAACACATTTAACTGATTTAGGCCAATGCGTTTGAGAGCCCCGGCATTGTAACATGCAAGGCTGGAATGCCCCATTGTGAGTGGGTTAATCCATTGGTCGCGGATGGCATGGTATGATGTCAAGGCTAGCATTGGCGTAAACGCGGATGGCATGATATCAGAAAAAGATACGTGCTGGCCCCAGCGCGGATGGCACGACATGCTTCGGTGGTTAGGGATAACGAGGGAACGCCCTACTACTGCATATTTTTTCATGACGCGTCATTTACTACCTCGTTTCCGGTTTACCTTACGTGACCTTCCGATTGTCCCCGCAAGTACGAAGTGACGTAGGACTTTATTACCCTTTATATATATATATATATATATATATATATATATATATGAGTGTTAGTGTATATGTGTGTGTATGTGAGTGTGTGTGTGTGTATGTGTGACTGCGTGCGTGCGTTAGTGCGCACATCCTCTTTCTCTCTCCGTGTATGTACGTAGGTGTGTGAGTGTCTGTGTGTGTGTGACTGTGTGAGTGCGTACATCCTCTCTCTCTCTCTCCGGGTATGTACGTAGGCGTGTGACTGTCCGTGTGTACATCCTCTCTCTCTCTCTCTTCGTGTATGTATGTAGGTGTGTGTGTCTGTATGTATTTCTGTGAGTACATCCTGTCTCTGTGTGTCTGTGTGTGTTCGTAAATGCAGACATGTGAGCGTGTGTCCATTTTCTCTTTTTTTCCCTTTCTCCCACCCTCTCCCCTCCCTCTCTCTTGCCCTCTCCCCTCCCTCTCTCTTCTTCTCTCCCCTCCCTCTCTCTTCCTCTCTCCCCTCCCACCCTCCCCCCTCCCTCTCTCCCCCCTCCCTCTTTCTTCAAATTCACCGCGCTGTTTTGAAGTCATATCCATTTACCCCATTCCCTGTTTCAAAGTCACCCCATATTACCTGAGTGGTTGGAATATCACGCCACATATTGTACTGAATGTTCATTGGCTAGAATTATGAATAAAAACCCCGGTCTGAATTTGGTAGGCCACACAACAAACATGGAACCCAATCCAGGAAGGTCAAGGCAATATTTCTTTGTCACGCCATATATCATACAGAGTTCTCATTGACAAGAATTCTGAAAACAAATCCCATATCTCGACTCCATTCCAGGTACTTCTACATACTCTTTTTTTTTACTTCTCCGATGAGGAGGATGAGGACGTAATTGAAAACTATGTCCCTCTCATATGGCAAGCGCAAATGGAGGACCCTGAGACTGACTCCGATTCGTCCAATGACGAAATTGATTATGTTCAAGTTCATAACAGCAGCATAGACTTGGATGAGCCATTATCCGAGTATGCTGCCCGCGTTCATGAACATAATTCGCCAGGTACGTACAGCTGCACAGTCGTGACACTGTGTCCAATGAACCATTATCGGGCTATACTAACTGCATTCTTTCTCGAAAATCACCAGGCAGTAAAGGGTTCCGTTGGCGAAAAAAAGAAAATGTGCCCAGGAAGTTTGGCTTCATGGCAACACCCGGCTTGAGGGTAAACCTCGATGCCTCTATGTCACCACATGAATTTTTGAAGTTTTTTTTTTTTTTCACAGACGAGATCCTCAACATCATCGTGGAAGAAACTAATAAGTAAGTTCCCATCCCCTTCATTTCGAAAAAAAAGATGCAAAAAATCATGCTATAACTCCATTGAATGTTTTATCGTCCATTACAGCTACGCCGAGTCACATCCAGGCTTAGTGAAGGGACATGAGCGAAAATGGATGCCCCTGAGTGTTCCAGAATTCCAAGTCTGGATTGCATTGAAGATCATGATGGGCATATCACCGAAGCCACGCCAGGTGCAATATTGGTCTAAAGACGTCCTTTACGAGGCACCCTTTTTTCCCAAACATATGCCTCATGACAGATTCGACCATATATCCTGTACCCTTCACTTCTCTTCAAATGATTTTCAGGATGGAAGCAACAGGTTGTGGAAGCTTGGGCCCATTATCGAACTTCTACAGAAAAAACTGCCAGTCAGTATATACCCCACCACAGTGGATAATCGTAGATGAAAGTCTGTGGAAGTTCAGGGGGCGTCTCAAATTTGTAACCTATAATCCAACTAAAAGGGCTAGATTTGGTCTAAAAATCTACAAATTATGTGTTTCCTCAGGCCCAACATGTGGATACACATATTCCTTCAAATTCTACACAGGCCAGGACAGAGAGGAATTGCTGGCTTCTCACAAGGCTGTCGCCGACCTAATGGAGTCGGCAGACGTACTAAACAAAGGCTATACGCTTTTTGTTGATAATTGGTACACATCGCCTACGCTCCATTCCATTGGCTCCAGAGTAGGAAGAGTAATGCCTGTGGGACAGTGCGGGCAAATAGAAAATGGATGCCTAAGGACTTCCCCAAACTAAAGCTAAATGAAGTTGATGTACGCATTACACTGACAGGCATGATGTGCCTGAAATGGGTAGACAAGAAACCCCTACACGTGGTGTCAACAATGCACACTTCGGAAACGGTGGAGACTGAGAGGCTCAACCGGCATGGGAATAAGGTAGTCAAACCAAAGGCCATCATTGACTACAATGAGGGCATGAAGGGGGTGGATGTAGGAGACCAACTTGATGCTTCCTATCCAGCAGCAAGAAGGAGTCTAAAATGGTACAAAAAGGTTTTCATGTACTTGTTTGATTTAGCCATGATCAATGCTTTTGCCTTCTACAGAGAAGTAGGTGGCGAAGCGTTACATCAGCTGTCGTTCCGAGAGGAAGTAGTAAGAGGCCTGCTTCGTGAATACCTGCCCAACGCACCGAAGCACAGTGGCAGAGGAAGACCGGCAGTGACTAATTCCACCCTTAGATTACAAGGCAAAAACTCTCATGTAATCAGAGAAATCGAGGGTAAAAAGTATGAGGTGCCACGTGTGTTACACCCACGGAATAAGGAAGATGACAAAAGCCGAGTGCTTTGTTTGTAAAGTTCCTCTTTGTGTTTTTCACTGCTTTGAGAACTATCACAACAAGGCAAACTACTAACTTGCTGAATGTACATATGTAAAGAGTTGTTTTTTTACATGCAATTGCATGTATATGATTTA
>NW_028234420.1:13567022-13574522 GCF_977035675.1 Penaeus japonicus
GAGAGAGAGAGAGAGAGAGAGAGAGAGAGAGAGAGAGAGAGAGAGAGAGAGAGAGAGAGAGAGAGAGAGAACGTATTGAAATGGAACGTCGTTTTTTTTTTTCTTTCTTTCTTTTTCTAAAGTCCGAATAGAGGCTTTGAAATACTCGACATAGAAGAATGCCGCGCACTTGCAGACAAGCACATGATCGGAGTCGTAACTCAGCCTGGCCCACGTAATCCACTTCTCGATATTGATTCAAAAAAACGACATAACAATAGCATCATTGTTGCTAATTCCCGTGATGTGGACAAGTGAAAGCCAGCAAATATCCTCCTCTTCTGAATGGGGGGGAAGTATTGGGGATCACAATGCCAGTTCCCTCAACAATCTCCCTCTTCTCTCCTCTCCTCTCCTCTTCCTCTTCCATTCCTTTCCTCTTTCCTCGTGCTCTTTGGAAGTTCGTAAAGCCCCTACGGTTCATTAGTCTTCATTCTCATTTCATCTTCGAGTGAGAAATATTGTTTCCGATTTGGCGGTGGATTCTTCTATTCATTCATCATCACTTTGGATCATAACTCTCTCTCTCTCTCTCTCTTTCTCTTTCTCTCTCTCTCTCTCTCTCTCTCTCTCTCTCTCTCTCTCTCTCTCTCTCTCTCCTTCTCTCTCTCTCTTCTCTCTCTCTCTCTCTCCTTCTCTTTCTCTCTCTCTCCTCTCTTCTTCTTCTCTCTCCTCCTTAGGCTCTCTCTTCTCATCTCTTTCTTCTCTCAATCTCTCTCTCTCTCTCTTTTCTCTCTTTCCTCCCATCCCTCTCTCTCTCTTCTTTCTTTTCTCTCTCTCATCCCCCCCCCACTCCCCCCCCCCCCCCCCCCCACCCCAAACACCATCTCTCCCAATCTCCCGTGACGATATAACACGCATATACACGCACGTGTCTGCCTGCCACCAACTCTCTCCCCTCCACTCTCGCTCTCTCCCCCCCCCTCCCCTCCCTTCCTCTCCCTCTCCCCTCCCTTCCCTTCCTCTCCCCCTCCCTTCCTCTCCCACATCGCTCGGGGTCGAATCAATCCTGAAGGACTCTCACCATCTTTGATTTCGGATTTAGTCAACCCTGGGTAACAATACTCGGCGCCTACAATGTGCAACGTCACAAATTCTGTAGTTTTGCCCTCCAGTGTGATTTAACATGGACGTTTTTTTTCCCTGTGTCTCGTATGTTTATATATATATTTTTTTTTGTTTGTTTGTTTTTGTCATTATTTATATTATTGTCAATTATTGTTTTTTTCTTGTTGTTGGTTTTGTTGTTAGTGTTGATGTTATTATGATGAAAATAATGACATGAGAACAATATTGATTATTGTTATCATTATTGTCATTTTGTTATCATTATTATCTTTATTTCTATAATCATCCTTATTATCATAAAAATTATCACTTTCCTCATCCTCATCATCTATATCATTATGCTATCATCCTTATCATTATGTTATCATTATCATTATTGTTATTATTATTATATCATGATCAGTAATACTATCGTGTTATCATAATCATTTTTGTTATTTTTATCATCATCATCACAGTCAATTTTCTAGGATTTGGGGTATCCTAGTGAACATTGTAAGTGGTGCAATAATTATATTCAAGATTTTGACGAAAAAAGCAGTGACTGGTATTTGAAACAAATAACAGACTTTAAACTCTATCCAATATTGTTCTTGAGAATGATACAGAACCATCAGTGTTAATGAACAGAAGTTATGCTTTGTGAGCAAGACTTTGTTTTGATGATGAGAAGACATCCAGGCTCGATCCGAAAAAGATAACAAATTGAATAAAATTACTCACTGAATAATCAAAGATGTTAAGAACATACCTTTTAAGGTGTATTTTATGCTAAAGTTTTACGCCCGGTACCCAACGGTTCAGGGATGAGATCCTGCATTGAGAACGCCATCCTGATTGAAAGATCTTCCTAATGTCAACTATGGTTCAACCAAGGGACCCGGACGCACGGTCATTGCAGACCCGCTGATCCACGTCGTTTGCATTAAATGAAATATATTTAATCAGTTTAAATGCTTTTTTTGGCAGGGTTGCTTGGTGGATGTAGGTTGGTGAATTACACATTATCAAAAGAAAAATAGATCAACAGTCAACAAAAATCGGATGATGACTTATTTAGAACCTTTTCTCAATATTGCTCGCTCACATAATCTGAAGGGGAAATTTCCCTTCTTTTTCATCATACTAGGAATTCAGATTGTGGGCTTTGATCGGAAACGTAGAAAAGGTATGGATTGGAATTCAAAATTCTACAATGCATTACATATAATTAGTGTATCATCTTCATAATGATTATGTCATTCATAATGAAGATATGTCATTGAAACGTTAAATACGTATTTACCTTGTGGAATCATTCATTGTCATTTATATATTTATATTTTTCTTTTCTATAATAGAGGTAAATGGTTAGATCACTTGTAATGTAAATGGAAAAAGATATATGCATAGAAATCAATACTAATCAAAAAAGGAAACTTGGAAGAGAAACAGAAAAAGGCATAGTACATAGCATTGATATTAACAACAAAATAAAAAAAGAAATATCAGACTGGCATTCTGCGGCGAGGCCTGCTTGCACGTTGACCAGTTCTTTAATCTTCTGGAGCTCTCATCTTGTTCTGATCCTTGGCCGTTGTCTTCTGGTGTGTCAGGAGGCACTACTTACGTGCTCTTGGTTAATGTGCCACTGTACAAAGAATGCCAGCCTTGAAACTTTCCTTCCACCTTGTTGTGATACTAATAATAGAATTGGAGTGAACACACACATAATTCCCTGTCTGTTTCACACACAGACAGACACACACACACACACACACACACACACACACACACACACACACACACACACACACACAAACACAGACACATACACATGCACATATTCCCCATCTTTCTCTCTCTTTCTCTCTCAAATGCTGATCTGGAATGTCTTTCATTCTCTAGAGTTAATTATTAAGTGGCATATACGTATTATCAGAGCCTTGTTTTTTTAAACTAAGTTCACAACTTGCGATGGATTCGCCGATGGATTTTCTCTCTCTCTCTGTCTTTTTTTTTTTTTTTTTTTTTTTTTTTTCTTCTTTTTAGCGGGTACGTGTTATTGTTCAATGTAAGGCTGTGCATTTTTCTTCTTTTGATACTAAGTGTGTTTGTGCTGTCCCTGATTTTTACAAGGGCGACTGTGTTTTTAACCTCCATTTTCTTTTCCTTTTTTATCATCCTCGTGTGAGATAAATGATTTTCTCTGCTGTGTTGAGTATTCGATGATTCCTGTAATGCCATCATTATAACCATACATAATTTCACACAGAGGTTAAGGGAAGGTTTCCTCGATTAAATAATAGCGTTGGGAGGATACTTACTGCCTTGTGTGACAGGTGTGCAGATGTACAGAAGGTCAAAGGTTATTTGTTACCATAAAACTTTAATGAATTTATATTTCCGACGTTTTTGCCTTACTTTACCGGAGATCTTTATTGGAAAATCTTTCCTGATTAGTGTCTGTTTCTAGAAGCTTGACAATGTTTCTCCACTTATTTATAAAAAAAAATGAATATCGGCGTATGATTATTGTTATTTTTTTCTTCTTTTATTTTTTTTTTTTTCTAGTGGGATGATCTCTTTGTGTCAAGGTTTGTTTTTCCCTCTTATATCTGGGTATCATATTCTGTTCTTGTTGACTTACTTGCTAGGGGAAAATGATTTTATTTTACTGTGATCGATCACCTGTGCCACATACATATTGCTGGGGAATTGTGTTTAAAAAAAAATAAAAGGGTAAAAAAAAGGAGGTGTTCTTTCTACGAATGGTAGAAAAAGTCGACCTCTTTTCAATTACGGTTATTCATAATAGGTTATTTATCTTATTTAGAAGAATAGGCTTCAGGCAAGGATTAAGGTAGTTATGAAGCACACACACACACACACACACACACACACACACACACACACACACACACACACACACACACACACACACATAAAGATCAGTAACACATTAAAGGCATATAATGAACAGATATTTTAAAAATCCTTCTAGATACAATTTCTAAAACTGTCTGAATTACAAAGTGATCACTTACTATACATTTTTCATATGTAATTCATTCTAGTAGGACCTGGAGTTAAAATCCCTTGTTAGTAAAATACTTAATACATAAAGAGATTTGTAAGTTATTAATATAAACACATAACACTATTATGGTATTTGCACTTTGCTGTGATGAAATCGTTCTGAAATTTATATTTTATAGTTACTTTGGGATATAAATTATCTACAATAAGTAAATGAGCTTTAGTAGGTAATGTTTGCGTCTCAGTAGCATATGATATGACAATTCTTTTATATTTTACACTTTTTATTCTTTATCATTAATAATCCTAGTGATCAATTAAGGCAGTGAAATTTTAAGTCTCATGTAATTATTTTCTTTATCACTACTTTATTCTTATTTTACACCAGCTGGTTAGTTGTGAACTTTTTTGTTTCATCTCACAGTAGAATGTTTCAATATTCTATCCTATGTGTAAACTATAGCAATTTTTTTTAGCAATTCCTCTAACTATATGTTTTCTACTTTCATGATATGAAGATAGATTGCAAATGAAAAATATATTATATATAATGAAAAAAACGCACACACATGCGCACACACACACACACACACACACACACACACACACATACACATACACATACACATACACATACACATACACATACACATACACATACACATACACACACACACACACACACACACACACACATATATATATATATTTATATATATATATATATATATATATATATATATATATATGATAAATATAATATATGATATAATATATTATATACAAATATATATTACACTATATATATATATATTATATATTATATATATATATATATATATATATATATATATATATATATATATATATATATAACTTGTATCTGACAAATTGAAGATCTAGCAATAAAACCTGACAGCCAAGAAAGTCATCCCTGTAAAATATTTATACAGTCAAATGACCAGACGTTCTCTCTTCACGCATACATAGTTAATGTAAACTATGGCCTCCTTTGCAATCAAGCCCTCACTTAAGCAGCATGTGATCAGGAAGAGTCAAACGAGCAATAACGTTTACATTGCAGACCACCTGTTGTTACAGACCACCTATAATCAACGTGCAATGGCTTGTGTGATAAAACTTATTGAATTTGGCAATTATATCTACTACCGAAAAAGGGGGACATAAACACGGACGTAAAAGCGCTTACAAGGTAAGAATTCGCTTAATAAGAGCCATGAAAATTCCTAGAAAATATCGTTGGTCCTTCCTTGGTTTTACTTCTGTTTGCTTTCCGTAACCATGGCAACAGCGTCATTCGTATACCTAACTCAAACAGGCCTTCAGTTTCAGATGTGGGTTTAAAACTTTGCTTAATTATATCATTACAGAAATTAGAGTTTCGTGGCATCTGTTGTTTTACCTCTTATAACAACAACAAAAATGTATTAGTCAATAGAAGAACCTTAATAAGTGATTTCCCTTGAGTCTCGGCTTTGCAATGCAGAAAAAAAAAATCAATTACTCTACGTCACGTATAATCGGGCAATGAAAACCAATAGAGCTTGGATTGATTCCTTGCTTAATAAATCGCCACGGGAGTCTACAAGCATTATCTAGCCAGAGAGGTAAATTGGCCTTAGCTGTGGCGATCGCTGTCGTCTCACCGGACTCGCTTTTTAGTACATAACTACGCCGTTTTTTTTTGTTTTTTTTTATGACAATATCGTTGAGCGTCATTTATGTCCCTTTCTAAGGTAGTATTGTTTATTTTTCTGTATTTATAGTTCGGTCTTCTTCGGGACAACTGACCAGAAAGATAAGTGTTATTAGTCGTGGGTTCATTTGCTTCGGGGTTTTTTTTTCAAGTATAACTTAATACGTATAATGGAAATCACATTGCTGTTAAATGTGGCAAGATCATCTGAAGCAGTATAATGGAAAATAAAATTCAATACATATATTCCAACCCAACTATTTCAGCATACAGCCATAACAACTGCATTTGTTATATTCTATTTAGTTAATTAATTCCTATGATCAAATTTAAGTATGATTAAATATGCGATAATAAAGTACACGACGGTGACAAAAGCAGTCCATAAGGTAGTCGTAGGGAGATGCCTCCTTGTAGATCAATGTCGGAAAAGGCGATTAGGAGCGGAAGTAACACGCGTGTGATGTCTGAGGCAAAGTGTAAACAGAAAGATTAACAAATGCAATTATAATGCACACACGCTTCAGGATGTCAGTCAATAGGTTTTGGTGCTCAACACTGTAGCAAACTTGAATCTTGCTATGTCCATTTTCTCAAATGTAAATGATAAAATATAGTGCCTGTATAATAAGACAAGTCTCACAGGAACATAAGGAAGTCGGTGAGTTTTTTTTTCTTCTAGAATATTCTCTACTTTTGTTAAGTAATCAGTTACCTTTGCCGGGTTTTGTGATTGCAATTTCATTTTTCATAAGCTATCTTTCATTTTTTTTCTTGCTGAAAAAGATTAAAATGCATGATTTTCATCACTTGGCGATTTGTGTCTAGGTTCAAAACAGCCGTTATCATTTCTAAGCAGGAATCACACAAAGAAATGATTATTTGATTGTTTGATTCCTTCAATAAAACAAGTTTATGAACTTAAGCATGTTTCTTTAAGTATTGGTAATTTCAAAGTGACTATAATGAGAGCAAAAGGTTAGAAGAATGTCATCTCAAGAGGTAATATCTCATTTGAAATTTCTGCTTATGGAAAACCAATTTGCACTTGTCTCACTCACCGATAAATATGATTCATACATCCTGATTAAATACAAAAGCAGTTCGATTTCGGCTTTGATTTAGAATGCACTCTACGCTTACAAGAATAATCTTATGACTATGGAGAAAGTGGATATCAATGTTGTTTTTGTAAACATTTGAATTTCCAGATATCCACACTACTTCTAAAAGAAATGTGCATTAAAACACTATACTTAGGATATATATATATATATATATATATATATATATATATAATATATATATATATGGTATGTATATATATTACATATATATATATATATATATATATATATATATATATATATATATATATATATATATGTATATGTATACATATATATACATATATGTATATATATATATCATATATATGTATATATATACATATATATACATATATGTGTATATATATACACACACACACACACACACACACACACATATATATATATATATATCTATATGTGTGTGTGTGTGTGTGTGTGTGTGTGTGTGTGTGTGTATGTATATATACACACACACCACACACATACACACATACAATATATATATATATATATATATATATATATATATATATATATATATATATA
>NW_028234420.1:13607022-13612022 GCF_977035675.1 Penaeus japonicus
ACTGTAGCTACATCACCAATGTTGCTTGTAGTTGTGCTGGTGAGAGTAAGAGGCAAATAAATAAAACAGAAAATAATCATGATAATCATAGAAGAGAAAGTAATAATACCAAATGTATACTACCGAAAATGCAACTCCACAAATGATGTGACGTAACAAAATCGATCATCATTTCCAAGTGATGTGAAGACGTATGTAGGGAATCGACATACAAATCATCAGAAAAAGGGATTTCTAAAGAGAGAAAAGCAATATAAGAGAACAATTTACAACATCAGCAACAGTGTCAACAACAGTAGGAATCACACTTGGCCCGAATAGTCACAGTAAGTTAAAGCTCATCGGTGGGGCACGACCCTAGGTAGTCGAAACGTGATGGTCATACATCCCATGCTGATTCGAAACCGGCCGGGTACGTCCACAGGTGTCCGAAATACGGTGGATTACATCCCTAGAGTCTGAGACATGAAGCAGGATAAAGTCTTTCTTTGCCAACCGGCAAGGCTGCAGATTACGCTTCTTCAAGCATCACTCACACGCACACAAACACACGAAGTAGATCACATAGATCATAGTCTTTTGATATATCTTTGTATTGCAAGGCCCTCTCTTCAAGGGAACGCCACCAACCACCACACCGCTGACACCACGGACCTGTTGAAGAAACGAAAGACGAAATTATTAACAACAACATTTGGATATATCGCGCTCTCTCAATAGAGTCATTCACATCATCTCAAAGAATGTTTCGCAATGAAATTCACTTTTTCTTCAAAAGGAGAATGGCGTGTAGCTCATTCATTCGGCTTTGATGTGAAAGCGAACCAACGTGCTGCTGTTGTCGCATGTTTGTTCACGTATGACATTCAAAGTTACACTGCAATGATAGGGGAATGCGCAGAACGTGTCTTATAAAGAAGCTCCCCTACAATTAATTTAATCATATGTATATGTATGTGTATACATACATATACATGTGATATATATATACAGACATACATACATACAGTACATACATACATACATACATACATACACACACACACACACACACACACACACACACACACACACACACACACACACACACACACACACATATATATATATATATGTATATATATATATATATGTGTGTGTGTGTGTGTGTGTGTGTGTGTGTGTGTGTGTGTGTGTGTGTGTTTGTGTGTGTGTGTATACATACATATATAATATTGATTCTACTACAATTACTAATATTGGTAATTGTAAAATGATTTTAATGATAAAGATATCACGAACGATGATAATAATGATGATGACAATAATGACAGATTGACGATAATGGTAATAACAACAGAAGCAGGAACATCAACAGAAGCAGCAGGAATAACAATAGTAATAATAATAACGATGATATTACCACTACTACTACTAGTAGTAGTAGTAGTAGTAGTAATGCAATAAAAACAATAATTAAATTGATAATGATAGTAAAGTGAGGAGGACGATAATGATGTTGATATAACGAGAGGAATAACGATAACCGAAGCAAGAACATAATGATAATGAGAGTGAAATGAATAACTGAATTAATTTAGTTTCATTTTTGTTCTACATATTCAGTTTGTGTTCTTCGCGTGATTGGCCAGTTTTGACGTGCCAGAGAGTCATTAATTCTTTGCTGTTACCGAGATAATTTCAAAGGTAATTGTGTATGTCAACACCTGGTGGTTTACTCTTTTAGCACATGAAAGATACTATGTATTTGTTCACTCGCATGTTCTTATATGCATAGCCACTTTTTCTATTTTTCACACATATAAACACAAATGTACACACGTGCACACGCACAAGCACACGCAAACGCACATGCACACGCACAAGCACACACACACGCACACGCACACGCACACGCACACGCACACGCACACGCACACGCACACGCACACGCACACGCACACGCACACGCACACACACACACACACACACACGAAGTATCAATTAAAAATACATGAATAAATCAGCATACATAAGGAACAAGTATATCCCATCCACAGAAATAATGTACACGTTACCTTTTGAATACACACTACTTTCGTTCCACTCTGAGTGTCGCATTCCCTCCAGTAGCACATTCATGAACAAATAAAGACATAAACTCGGTCACGTTCGTCTAAGTGTCCCTCACGCTCTCTAGAGTGCGGTGTTGACACTAATTCGTATGTGAGAGGAAAGGTGCGTGCCCTTATTCGTGAGAAGATGTCGTGCTAAGAACCATGCACGCCCCTCGCCCGCGCTCTTTCTTTTTATGGGGGGGGGGGGGGGGGGGCGATGGCCGCTGTTGAAGGGGTGGGTGTTGCCGGACGCTCATAATTACTGAATGGGTTACTAATTGTTTAATAGCCCGTGTTATAGACCTCACGATGGTTTGGCACGACAGGTGAGGAGAGCAGCAGGCATGTTCTGTATTTTTTGTGGCTGAGGGGAAACTTTTTTTTTTTTTTTTGAAAGGAAATTCTGTTAAGTTTGGTTGATTGTTTTGATTGTTTATATTCCCTTTGATATCGACAGTGGAAAGACAAAGAGCCCGTGACAGGTGGCCATCGAAAAATCACATGTTGTAAGTTGATTTATACTTTATATGTATTTGTAGATTTATGCATATATATATATAGACAGATCGTGGGATAGATTGGTAGATATAAATATATGCACACACACACACACATACACACACACACACACAGAAGAACAATCTAAAATCACCCATACTCACTTTGAAAAACTGTACCAAAGGAAAAGAGGGTGTAATCACAGACCTACAGTACATTCACAAAAAGGGAAAAGAAAACCTCTTCTGACCGACTCAGTGTGCAAGAGGCGTCAAGAGGATGCCAAAGACAAGTAAAAATGCCTTATGTGTAAACACTACTAGTCTTAAAAAGGACAACCTCACGTGTTGCAAGCCACCGGACGGAAGGAAAGTAGAATGACTCAAGGGCAGATGCACATGCGACTGTGCGTGACTTGTTTGTATGAAAAGAATCTTGAAGAAAAAGTTGATAAAGAAACTCAGTGCAATAATATTGCAAATGAATGGTACAGTACGTCAGCTGTCAGAATAGGATATGATATCTTGCAAGACGTAGTAGTGTGGTAGTCGCTAATGATACTGATGATGAAAATAATGATCTTTGTTATCGTAAATTTGATCATGATAACGATGATTATCTTGCAAATACTCGTAATGAAGTTGGCTATTATCATGACGAATTTGATGATAATAAACGATAATGATAAGACTGATAAAATATACATTTTTATTAGAAGTATCCCTGTTATTATTACTGTTATTGATGCATGTAGTAATGGATGTATTAGTGGTAATAATAATCTTTATTGCCATTATTAAGATCTTTACCTTCATCATATTTTTATAGCTTATGGTGTAATATTGATGATAAGGAAGGAGAAAACAAATCATGATAATACGAATATGAAGTGAAGATAATAATGATAAAGATATTTATACTACTAACACTGATAAAGATATTGATAATTATCATGAAGTTGCAGTGAAAGAACAGCAAAAGCGATGATACTTACGATAATGATAAGGATAATGATAATACTGATCGCAATCATCATAAAAAGAATACTAGTAGTGATACTGATGCTAGCAACGGTAATAAAACTGAGAAAAAGTAAAAAAAAAGGTAATAATTTTATAAGGGAATCTACTATAACAACAATACTCTCAAACAACTCGATGTATTCAATCTTTACCTTCATCTTATTCATAATCATACTAATAAAGATAAACAAATCAACAAACAAAATATTTTACAGTAAGTAGGAACACCAGCTACGGACATGCAAAGGGTCGAAATACAAACCATAAATATCAACAAATAAATCAAACAAATACATAAATAGATTACACCAATAAAAGTAAGCCAGTCTTAAAACAACGAAGAACTAAAATTATGGATAAAGTGAACGGAAATATAAGGAAACAAAGTATCTGTATACTGACGTAAGGCTGATGGTACACAGCGGGGCTGGTAACGTCATGATTTCTCCATTGGCTGAAAGAAAAACAAACAAAACGAAACCAATTAGAACAACAAATAGGCGAATAGGAGGTGAAGAGATAGATAGATAGATAGATAGATGGACGGATAGGTAGATAGATAGATAGATCGAAAGATAGATCGATAGACAGATAGATCGAAAGATAGATCGATCGATAGATAGATAGATAGGTAGATACACAGACAAATAGATAGATCGATAGACAGATAGATCGAAAGATAGATCGATAGATAGATAGATAGGTAGATACACAGACAGATGGAGATAGATGGAGAGATAGATAGGTAGATATATAGACATAGATAAATAGATAGATGGATGTATAGATGGAACGAGAGATAGATAGATAGATAAAGAGAGAGAGAGAGAGAGAGAGAGAGAGAGAGAGAGAGAGAGAGAGAGAGAGAGAGAGAAAGAAAGAAGGGTGGAGAGAAAGAGAGAGAAAGAAAGTGAGAGAGAGAGAGATCAAGAAAGTGAGAGATAGAGAGAGAAGGGGTGGGGGTATAGTAAACACACGGAGTGATTTAGAATGGAAAAGGGTTATATATAATCAATTTTATACAAACACGCTTTAGCATTTAATTTAGTATGAGTATTTGAGTTACGTTTTTTGTATTGACTCAACTACATACCTGCACCAAACAGGCTTGGAAAATCTGCAAATAAAAAGAATCTATGTTATTATCGTAAACATCATACTTATGATTATAACAGTTATAATGATGATTTAGACTACAAAAATGACGCAGATGATACGTAATAAAAATTATGATGATCTGGAAAACAACAGTAACAACAGCAATAATAATAATGATAATGATGATAATGACAACAATAATGATGATAATAATGATGACTATGATGAGAATGATAACAATAATGATGACTATGATGAGAATGATAATAATGTGATCATAACAATG
>NW_028234420.1:13659522-13662022 GCF_977035675.1 Penaeus japonicus
TAAGTGTCTCGTTTGAAGTAATTGGACGAAAAATCCTCAGTTTGGGTTCGTCTTTCGTGTTTTTCACTTACCCATTGAATATTACCACCTACATCCGGTATGCAACAGCATATTTTTAGTTTCTTACTTTCTTTTCTACGTAACATATCTCCTCTCTGTTTTTCTTTCTCTTTCTCTCATTCCCTGCTCCCCCCTCCCCCTCTCTGTCTCTCTCTCTCTCTCTGTTTCTCTCTCTTTCTCTCTCTCTTTCTCTCTCTCTCTCTCTCTCTCTCCCTCTCTCTCTCTCTCTCTCTCTCTCTCTCTCTCTCTCTCTCTCTCTCTCTCTCTCTCTCTCTCTTTCTCTCTCTCTCTCTCTCTCTCTCCCTACCTCCCTCCCTCTCTCTCTCTCCTTGTTATTTTTCCTTTTCTTGTTCTTTTTTTCGTGAACAAATCTAATTTTCTTAACCTAGCCGGAATATGGAATAAGTCAAGTTCTGACACTAAATAGAAACAGAGTAACTTCTCGCCCTGACGACGAGACAAGATGGCTGCCATTAATACGTAGACCAAGAAAGACGAGCAAACTACCTCAGTGTCTTTCGCCCCTTTTATCGTGAAGAACTTGGAGATGCTAGCAGTGAGGAGGTCATCAGTCAGTGGACTGTCAGAGAGGTGATAAAGTCGAGGGAGGATGATAAAGGGCCCTGACAACGCCTTTGTTGTCTTTCCTAACTCGGACGAAGATCTTGCTATAAATTCGTCCTCACTTCGGGAAAAAATATGAGAGGGTGAGCTCTATGCCAGCCTTCATGGAGGGACAGTCCTAGGTGCGAAGAGAGATGCTTACATACATACGTAGATACACGAATGCATACATATATTGATACATAACTCATTCAAGCTTATATACGAAAAAGGGCACACACACAAATACACAGACACACACGCACACACAGAAACACGTACACACACACACAGAAACACACACACACACACAGAAACACACACACACAACACCAACAACAACAACAAAATACACACAAACAAACACAATACCACGTATTAGATAAGAACAATCACATGTAGAATAAAAAGCAAACAAATATCAGACCTATAAGCTTTGACTCATGACCATTCTGAAACATACCTTTTTATCAGTGATATGACATTTGGTTTTGACATTTAAATAGGATGATTCGATTCGGCTGCAGAGTTCAAAGCAAATATTGACGAAGCAAAATAATTAATTCGTGTTTGTATATCCTAATCCCAATCATAAACAAGAGGTGGATGGATGCTTTAATGTTATCGCTGCTTTGGCCATTTTTTTATTATGATAATGATTATCAATCGTTATTACGCCCTTCGTTAAAAGGATAATTCTAATAAAGGGATAATTCTAATAAAAGGATAATTCTAATAAAAAAGATAATTCTAATAAAAGGATAATTCTAATAATTCTAACTACTACCTTAATTATTATGATTGATTTTATCACTATTACAGTATTATCAGTTTTATTGATGTTAGAATATTCATAGATCGTTTCATTGTTTTTGCTCATATCATTATCAATGCCATTATCATGATTATCATTATCCTTATCATTATGATTTATGATAATGATATCATTATTGATAAGCTATTATCATAATTATTATCACTGTTACTATTATAATTAGAATTATAATCCTTTTCTTTTTTATTATCAGTATTATTATTATCATCATTATCATCATTAATATTATCATCACTATTTAGAATCATCTATCATTATTATTACCATTATCATTATCGTCATTATCATTATTATTTTCATTATTATCATCACCATCATTAGCATTATAATTGTTATCATCATAATTATTATTACTGTTATTACATTTAGTATCATCAATATAGGTACTATTATCATTATCATTATTACTCTTATTGTTATTAGTAATATTGCCATCATCATCATTAGTATCATCATTGTTAGTATCATCATTGTTAGTATCATTATCATCATCATTACCATCAATATGATCATCATCATCACTACCCGTATTGCAATTATTTCTATCATGATCATTCTCATCATCATCATTACTATTGTTATCATTGTTGTTATCATTGATATCATTACTTTTATTATCCTTATCATCATCTTTATTATTATTACTATTATAAGTACTAGCAGTAGCAATAGTTGTAAAATTGATGATTATAGCAGTAGTAGTATAATTATTACAATTTAATTATACTCATTATTGTTATTCCCGTTCTCCCCATCTTCATTACATTAACAGTTGTCAATATATGTGCAATACATCAAACACATTTCATATTTCTATGTAATATATATATATAAACTTATTCATGGTCATGAAATGTTTTGAGCTGTCAGTTTTTAGATTAAGCAATATTAACATATATATACATATATATATGTATATATATGTATATATATACATACATACACACACACACACACACACACACACACACACACATATATATATATATAACCTGTACATAC
>NW_028234420.1:13689522-13693598 GCF_977035675.1 Penaeus japonicus
AATCGTTATCATTTTCATTGTTATAATACTATCATTATTATCATTTTCATTATTATTATTATCATTACCATCATTACTATTACCATTGTTATAACATTATCATTATCTTTATTACTATTGTTATTGATACCATTATTATTTTTATTGTTGGTATTATTCTCATTACTAACATCATTATTATTACATTTGTTATCATCCTTATTTATCATCATCATCATTATTATTTTTATCATCCTAATTATTCATTATCTTCGTTACTATCATTATCATTATTATTGTTAAAACTTTTTAATTGTTATCACCATTATCGACATCATTATCATGATTATCATTATTACTACTATTGTTATTATTGGCATTATTAATGATAATAATGATGATGATAGCAATAATGATAATAAGGATAACAGTAATAATGATTTCAAGAATAGTAATAATGATATTAGCAATAATGGTAATGATAATTATGATATTAATAAAAGTAATGATAATAACAACAACAACAATCATGATATTAATGATAATAACGATAATGACAATGACATAACAATAATGATGATAATGATGATAACATTTCCATAAGTTTATTTTATTTTACATCATCATTACGTCGATGTAAGTTCGAAAATTGCTTGCTCTTAATCATGAATGATTTCACGTTGTCCTGAGTCTGAAATTCCGATTAGTCAGTCGAAGGGGGGAGGAGGGGAAGGCTGGGGAAGGGGTAGGATGAGGAGGGGAAGGGTGGGGAAGGGGTAGGAGGAGGAGAGGAAGGTTGGGGAAGGGGTAGGAGGAGGAGGGGAAGGTTGGGGAAGGGGTAGGAGGAGGAGAGGAAGGTTGAGGAAGGGAAGAGGGGGAGGGGAAGGTTGGGGAAGGAGGGGAGGAGGAGGGGAAGGTTGGAGAAGGAGGGGAGGAGGATGGGAAGGTTGGGGAAGGGGGGAGGAGGAGGGAAAGGTTGGGGAAGGGGGGGGAGGGGAAGGGGGGAAGGGGGGAGGAAGAGGGGAAGGTTGGGGAAGGGGGGAGGAGAAGGGGAAGGTTGGGGAAGGGAGGAGGAGGAGGGAAGGTTGGGGAAGGGGTAGGAGGGGAAAGAGTGAGATGGAATTGGGGAAAGAGGGAGGTAGAGGAAAGGGGGAAGAGTATATGGAGGGTGGGGTAGGGAGAAAGAGAGAGAGGGAAGGGGGTGAACAGAAAGAGAGAGAGAGAGGGAGAAAGAAGAGGGGATTGGGGGAGAGAAAGAGAGAGGGAGAAAGAAGAGGGGATTGGAGGAGAGAAAGAGGCAGAGGGAAGTAGAGTGAAAGGTATGGGAAAGGGGGATGAGGGGAGATCGTACCAGTGAGAGAACCGACATTGAATTTCTCAACAATCATAGACAGGCTTTCAATTTCCTCGATTTGCAACGAAAGGGACATTGAACCAAAGACGTAAAAAAAAAATCATGCAACTGCTATTTATAACCAATCAATATCACAGGCAACAATTAACAAGTCTTTGTATTTCAACATAGCATTCACCAACGAAAGCATATCACAGTACACACACACACACACACATTGCAACATCCACGCTATCATCCACCATGAGAAATTGCAATACCATCATCTCAAATGATCACCTACCATGAGATATTGCATCACCACTGCCATAAGACTCACCCACCATAAGTTCTTACTAAGAAACCCAACTGAATCTCAAAACCTTCCAGGAAGATATTTTGAGGGGAAGATTATCACAAGGTATGCATCAAATAGACTGGCTGCAGAATCACCTGCGAAGTGGCCGTGGGAAATAGAGAGAGAGAGGGGGAGGGAGATAAGGAGAGAGAGAGAGAGAGAGAGAGAGAGAGAGAGAGAGAGAGAGAGAGAGAGAGAGAGAGAGAGAGAGAGAGAGAGAGAGAGAGAGACGGACCGGTTGATACTATCAGGATGGCCGAGAGAGAGATGGTTGAGAGAAGAGGAGAGAGAGAGAGGGAGAGTGGTGAGATGATGAGAGAGAGAATAGCAAGAAAGAGGAGAGAGAGAGAGAGACGAGAGAAGGAGAGAGAAGATCGAGAGAAGAGAGAGACGCTGAGATGATGCGAATGAGGAGAGAGAGAGAGATCAGTGAGAGAGAGAAGAGGGGGGGAGTGAGAGAGAGAGCCCGTAAAGAGGAGAGAGAGAGAGAGAGAGTTGAGAGAGATTCGGTGGAGCAGTCCATGCGGATCTGTTTTCTGTAGACTCGCTTCTGAGAGAGAGAGGAACCCGAATATGATGTGGTGAGAGAGAGAGAGAGAGAGAGAGATAAGAGAGCTGAGAAGAGACGCGTCGAGTGCGTGGGGGGATTGACCCCGAGAGCAACCGATGAAAGATGGAGAGAGAGTTTGATGAGAGAGAGAAGAGCACTTAGAACCCGAGATCAGGACAACACGTTATCTTCGACCACAGCAATCGCTTACCTATGAGATTCGAGAGAGAGAAGAGAGTAGACGAGACGGAGAGAGAGAAAGAAAAAGAAGGGAAAGAGAGAAAATGGGCAGAGAGAGAAATGTGCAAAAAAAAAGATAAAGGTGTGACAAGCTGAAAACACTCGAACGAAGAGTACGAGAGAGAGAGAATAAAAAAAGAAAGAGAGAGACAGAGAGTAAAGAGAGAGAGAGACGAAAAGAAGAGAGAGAGAGAGAGAGAAGAGAAGAGAGAGAGTCAGACGCTCGAGAGACGGACCGTAGAGAGAGAGAGATGAGACACGAAGAGAACTATAGAAAGAAAGAGACGAGAGAGACTTGTAGAGACCACCTGCGACGAGAGAGGCAGAGACGATCGAGAAAGTAGAATGCGGAAAGACCCACGGAGACCAAAGCACACGATGCAGACGAGACAAAAAAAAACGGCATCTAAGCAGGGAGGGAAAGAGAAAAAACTAAGAGAGTGAGACGGAGAGAGAAAAATATATAATAATTGATGTAGAAAAAGGTAGCAAGAGAGAGACTGACGAGAATCCATGGCAGGAGAATACGAGAGAGAGAGAGAGACGTGGAAAGGAGAGAGAGAGAGTGAGAGAGACGAGAAGAGAGACGAGAAGAGAGACGAGAAGAGAGACTGGAACTCTTGAAGAGAGAGAGAGAGAGAGAGAGAAAGAGAAAGAAAGAGAGAGAGAGAGAGAGAGGCATGCGCTATGGTGCGCTGAGCAAGCTAAGTGGAACCTACCGATGAAGTGTGGTTATGAGCGGCCGGGATTGTGCACCTTTGCGATAATAAGGTGATAAAGCCAAGTCGGCGCTAGCGAATGTGTTGCTGCGGATGTGGAGGAAAGAATTGTACACTCGACGAGTAAAGAAGAGAGGAAGGTGGGGATAGGGCTCGAGATAGAGAGGCAGCGACTGGAGCTCGCAAAACGTCACGCATGGTTGATGATTTCGTTTCAAGCTTTTTTCTTTACCTTCTTTCATTCTCTCGTCTTTCTATTTTGCTTTCTTAATTTTTCTTGTTTTTATTGTACTCCATCTTTAGTCGCTTTCCTCCCCCCCCCCCTTTTTTTTTGGGGGGGGGGGGTCTTTTTCTTGTTATTTTTTCTTTCGTCTGTTCTTTTTTTCTGTTTTTATTATTCTTCCTTCCTGTCTTGTTTCTTCCTTCCCTTGTTTTCTCTATTATCAATTTCGTTTTCTTGATATGATCATTACTGGTTTTTTATCATCATTATCATCATTACTGGCATTTTCATCATCATTTTCATTATCACCATTATCATTGTTATTGTTATCATCATCATCATAGCTATCATAGCCATAATTAATGTTATATTTATTGCCATTATCATTATTAGCCTTATCCTCATTATTGTTGCTATCATTATTATTTCACTATCTTTACTATCATTATTATCTTTATTAACTATCTTAATCATTATCATCATAGTCATTAATATTTCTATTATAATTATTATCATCATTTTTATCATTATCATTAGTATTTGTGTTATAATCATTATAATCATTTCTTATCAATTTGTATCATTATCATTAGTATTAATATCATTTTTATTGCCTATGTTATAATTTTGCTTGAGAAGGTCCTGTCCTTGTCTCTTTGCCTGTTGGGTTTTCT
>NW_028234420.1:13696198-13698698 GCF_977035675.1 Penaeus japonicus
ATCACAAGGGATGCATCAAATAGACTGCGTCGGGAAAAATCCCCCCCAACCCCCTGGGGGGTCGGGGGAAAAAAGTTTTTTGGCCGGTGGAATTAGAGAGAGAGAGAGAGAGGGAGAGAGATAAGGAGAGAGAGAGAGAGCAAGAAAGAGAGAGAGAGAGAGAGGGAGAGAGATAAGGAGAGAGAGAGAGAGCAAGAAAGAGAGAGAGAGAGAAAGGGTAAGGGAAAAGGAGAAAGAGAGAGAGAGAGAGAGAGAGAGAGAGAGAGAGAGAGAGAGAGAGAGAGAGAGAGAGAGAGAAAGAGAAAGGGAAAGAGAGAAAGAGAGAGAGAGAAAAAAAAAGATAAAGGGAGAAAGAGAAAAAGAGAGAGTGAGAGAGAAGAGAAGAGAAGAGAGGAGAGTGAGAGAGAGAGAGAGAGAGAGAGAGAAGAGAAGAGAAGAGAGAGAGAGAGAAAGAAAGAGAAAGGGAAAGGGAGATAGAGATAAAAGAGAGAGTGAGAGAGAGAATAATAAATAAAGGGAGAAAGAGTAATGAGAGAGAGAGAGAGAGAGAGAAGAGAGATGAGAGAGAGAGACAGAGAGAGAGAGAGAAGAAAGAGAAAGGAAAGGGAGAAAGAGAGGAGAGAGAGAATAAAAGAATAAAGGGAATGAGAAAAGAGAATGTGTGAGATGGTGAAAAAAAAGAGAAAGGTGAGAGATAGAGTAAGAAGAAAAGATTAGAAGATAGAAGAGAGAGAGAGAGGCATGCGCTATGGTGCGCTGAGCAAGCTAAGTGGAACCTACCGATGAAGTGTGGTGATGAGCGGCCGGGATTGTGCACCTTTGCGATAATAAGGTGATAAAGCCAAGTCGGCCAGCGAATTTCGGGAGAGGAAGATTACACGAGCGAAAAGAAGAGAGGAGGTGGGGATGGGGCGAGATAGGAGGCTGGCTGGAGGCTCGCAAGTCAGCTTGGTTGATGGGATTTTGTCAGCTTTTTCTTTCCCTCTTTCTTTCTTTCTTCATTTTTTTCTTAATTTTCTTGTTTTATTTACTCATTTTCGTTTCCCCCCCCCATTTTTTTTTTTTTTTTGGGGGGGTGGGGTCTTTTTCTTGTTATTTTTTTTCTTTCGTCTGTCCTTTATTTCTGTTTTTATTATTCTTCATTCCTGTCTTGTTTCTTCCTTCCTTTCTTTTCTCTATTATCAATTTCGTTTTCTTGATAGGATTATTACTGCTTTTTTATCATCATTATCATCATTACTGGCATTTTCATCATCATTTTCATTATCACCATTATCATTGTTATTGTTATTATCATCATCATAGCTATCATAGCCATAATTAATGTTATATTTATTGTCATTATCATTATAAGCCTTATCCTCATTATTGTTGCTATCATTATTATTTCACTATCTTTACTATCATTATTATCTTTATTAACTATCTTAATCATTATCATCATTATCATTAATATTTCTATTATAATCATTATCATCATTTTTATCATTATCATTAGTATTTGTGTTATAATCATTATAATCATTTCTTATCAATTTGTATCATTATCATTAGTATCAATGTCATTTTTATTGCCTATGTTATAATTTTGCTTGAGAAGGTCCTGTCCTTGTCTCTTTGCCCGTTGGGTTTTCTGTTCATCTGTTCGTCGGTTAAAGACTTCTCTATCTCTATCTCTATCTCTATCTCTATATCTATATCTATATCTATATCTATGTCCCTCCCTCCCTCCCATTCTCTCTCTCTCTCTCTCTCCTCTCTCTCTCTCGTTTCAGCCTTCTCTCATCCGCTGCTTCTCCTCCCCCTGCATCTCCTCCTCCCCTCTCGCCTCCTCCTCTCCAACTCTCTTCTCGGCCTCCCTTCCCCTCTCTCCTCCTCTCTTCCTTTCACCTCCTCTCTCTCTCTCTCTCTCTTTCTCTCTCTCTCTCTCTCATTTTTATTCAAAATCTACCGTAAACGTATACCTCCTTCCCTAATATCAAACGAAAACAATTAGTGGCTAATGACTCTTGGAAAAAATGGTTGTTTTATCATAAAGAATGTAATATATTTAATCATCTCATTTCTCATGATCCTTATATATTCAGATACCATTTGTAGCGCAATAAGTTTATAGATGATATAAAGACGTAGGAGTCGAAATTTACTAGGATGTTGCAAGTGGAGTTTAATTCTATGTTAAATATTGCAACAGTGCAGCTGAACTCTATACCAAATGTGACGAAATTATCGTTAACCGGTATCTTTGATGTGGAATCGGATCCAATGTTGAATGCAGTCGGTGATCAAGACAATATCTAAGAGAATCAGTCTCGCGAAAGTGATATGTGGCAATAGTTTGTAAACATGACTTATACAGGAAAGGTCCGGCTTATTATCCTTTGAGGCAGCGAGTTGATAAGTGCATTAGTGTTTTCGCAATGATTTCACGCGATTCACCAAGTCGAAGAAACGGAATGAAATGCAATAATGTTATCGTATATGAAAAGGTCATCATTCA
>NW_028234420.1:13806198-13808698 GCF_977035675.1 Penaeus japonicus
CTTTTTCTATAAAGCATCTTCTGACTGTATGAGCAAAATCATAGGAACATTTTCCATTGACGTTATAATCCTGTTAGTTACTTATTCGATGGAGGAAGCTCAATCACATACAAAGTGTCAATCAAATGGTAGATCAACATACTGACATGAGGAATCATTTTGTTCATGGTATTCAGACTGTGTAAAGGACATTTACAAACATTTGTTTACAATTTACATGTGTCTATTTACGTTCGAACCTACTTTATCTGTTCGGATATAGATGTACATAATTCATGTTTACCCGTGCATCTAAACAACATCAAAAATATATTTCACTCTATTTTTATCAGTATATTCAACCGAATTCACATTTTTCTTCTTTCTTCCGTAATAGAATATGATATTTGAACTCGAAGGATGCCAAGACATTGTGAATTATCAATGCCACCCTGCAACGGCGTCCTTCCCTTTCTGTTGTCGATATGACTGAAGAATGCATTCGTGATCGTTAAGTTTGTGTTCCGTTATTGCAAATTGGCATCTGTATGACCCTGCATTTGTTAGTTCTTATATTCCTTTTTCTTCAAGGGCTTTTTGGTTTTCTTGTTTTCTTTGTTAAAAGAAAGATTGTACATTGATCTTTATATTCTTTTACGAGTGTTTATAAAGTATAAGGCATTCGATTTTCATTCTTGCAATCGATATATATTTTTTTTCTGTTGTGCTTTTACTTCCTTTGTTACACTCGCACACACAAATATATATATATAAACATAAATACATATATATATAATATATAAATATATGAATATATTATATATACATATATATACATATATATATATATATATATATATATATATATATATATATATATATATATATGTATATATATATATATATATATATATATATATATATATATATATATATATATATATATGTATATATATGTATATATACATACAATATATATATTAATATATTTATATACATATATATATATATATATATATATATATATATATATATATAAATATATATATATATATGTATGTATATATAAAGAGAGACTGAGAGAGAGAGGCAAATAGAGAGAGAGAGAGAGAGAGAGAGAGAGAGAGAGAGAGAGAGAGAGAGAGAGAGAGAGAGAGAGAGAGAGAGAGAGAGAGAGAGAGAGAGAGAGAGAGAGAGAGAGAGAGAGAGAGAGAGAGAGAGAGAGAAATAAAGATAAATAGATAGTTAGATAGATAGATGGATAGGTAGATTGATGTAGGTATAAAGATATAAATATATACATATTCATATACATACCCTTATCTATAGATATTTATAAATACTTATCTATAAATATTTATAGATATAGATATATAGTTATGTATAAAATGTGCAAATATATTAGATATCTTATGGTTCCATTCAAGCGAGTTGCCTGATCGTCAATTATTGCCCACACGCCGTGGTATGGTCATTTATCACTTGTTTTTCTTGTCATGCTTTCAAATATGTTCCACTTCTAAAAAGAACTATTTCTATATTTTTTTGTTCGCATTAGATATACGAGCGAACTCACTTAGAAATATTCGAACATTACTGAATGACGTCAATAAAATATTCCTCTTTTATTGCCTCAGCTACTCAAAGCCAGAGAGTGTTTTTACAATATTCCAGAAAAAAAGGAAAAAAAGGAAACTGCAAATTATTATTGTTATTATCATTACTCTTCTTGCCATCGTTATCACTGATATAATCAATATTCTTATCATGATTACTATTATCATATTTAGAATCATTATTGCTATTACCATCATTATCATCATCGATATCATTATAATCATCAATATCATTATCATCATCATTACTTTTACCTTCATTTAATAACTTCATCATAATCATAAAAATCATCATCATCACCACTACCATCATCACCATCATAACTGACATCCTCTTCCTCCTCATCACCATTCATCATATTCATCATTATAAAAGGGCCTTTTATATCGATTTATTATTATTATTATTTTTTTTTTTTTTTTATAATTTTTATAAATTCTTTTCCAGATTCAGACAAACATCTAGACGAGAAAACGTAAATTAGTAATATGTTTCTTAATGCTAATAAAGACATTTCACTTTAATTATTTTTGGTATAAAAATGATAGTACATGTAATGATGATCATGATTGCTATTGGCAATATCATTATCGGTGTTGTTTTTGTTGCTGTTGTTGTTATCATTGTTTTTTTATTATTGTTGTTGTTGTTATCATTATTTTTGTTACTATTGCTATTATCGTTATTATTATTATTATTATCAGTATTATCATTATCATTGTTATGATTATTATTATTATTACCATCAGTATAACTATTATCATTATCATCATAATTATTATCGTTATTTTAATTCTTATTATAATCATTATTATCATTTTATTATCAGTGTTATTGTTGTTGTTGTCATCATTATTCTTATCCTAATCTACATTATTGTTCACCACTATCATCATAATTATTA
>NW_028234420.1:13851198-13853698 GCF_977035675.1 Penaeus japonicus
TGCAGTACATAATCTTATACAATCAAAATTAATCTGATGCACATTAACACTATAACTAACCCCGAATTCCCATGACCAATGATGACAAATTAATATGTCTGCAATCAGAACAGATCTGTCAATGAAGGTTCGACAACGTATTACAGTCAATTCTGAAGATTATGAGTCATTGTAATTATTCCCATAATTAAAGTATGAATGACGGTTTTCATCTAAACTATAGGTGTTGCATCACTGAAGAATGGCATAAAGGAGTGAATTTTGATACACGTGTGGATATGACTTGCATGAGAAAAAAAGGGGAAAAAATGGGAAGGACAGTTTGACAAAAACTGGGAAAAATAATGGAAAGAAAAAGGAAAGAGAAGGGGTAAAAAAATGAGAAGGAAAAATGGTTATAAAAACGAAAAGTCATATGTAAATTCAAATGTGCGCTGGATATGCATGCTATCGATTCATCATTCGTGATTTCGTAATTCAATCTCCATCTATCTATTCATCATCATCTATCCATCCTTTCAGCAGTGAAATTTGCCCAATTTATCGCGTCTATCGTTTATTCATCCATTCCTTCCTTCTTTTCCCTCCATTTCAGGTGTGACATCTTAAAAAGTGGCTATGGTAATTACCGCCAAAGACATTAGTATCCCGATCGTGTGTAAGTCTTTGTTGCTTTTATTTGCAACTCAATCATTTTAATTAAGACCATTTTTTTCACCATTATCGACACTCTCTTCCGAGTCGCATTCACTAAGATCATCCGTCTCTTTCAGCTGTAATTGGAAAATAATTCGGGTTCTCTCTCTCTATCTATCTTTCTTTTTCATCTATCTTTTTATTTAGCTATCCTTATCTTTCTCTCACTCTTTCTCTCTTTCTCTATCTATCTAGCCATCTCTTTCTCTATCTATCTTTCCTTTCAACTATCTTTTTATTTATCTATCTTTATCTTTATCTCACTCTCTTTCTCTATCTATCTATCCATCTCTTTCTTTCTCTATCTATCTACCCATCTCTTTCTTTCTCTGTCTATCTTCCCATCTCTTTCTTTCTCTCTCACTTTCTCTCTCTCTCTCTTTCTTTCTATATCGATCTATCTGTCTCTGTCTTCTCTCTCTTTCTCTCTTCCCTTTTCTCTTCTCTTTCTCTCTCTCCCTCTATTCCCTTTCTCCTCTCTCTCTCTCTCTCTCTCTCTCTCTCTCTCTCTTTCTCTATTCCCTTTTCTCTTATCTCTCTCTTTTTCTCCCTCCCTCACTTTCTCCCCCTCTCTCTCTCTTCCTACATCTATCTATCTATCCATCTCTATCTCTATCTCTTTCTTTTTCACCAATCTTTCTCTCATTTTCTTCACCCAGAATAAACGAGGATAAACGACCACGCAATGAACACTTTCGCGCTGATTTATATCTGCGGTGATGAAGCCACCTCGATCACACTCTCGCCAATTACGGTTTTTTTTCGCGAAAATAAGTGCCAATGAATTTTATTCTCGCGGCTGAATCGGGTGCAGGAGGATCGGGCTAGACCGGACGGAGATCGGTAAACACAATTAATAATATATAAGTACGAAAAAAGAAGAAGAAAAAAAAAAGCTAACTTCTCCAGATCTATCTAACCGTTGAGTGGAATATTTGGGTGGTTGAATTATTAACCTGCCTATATCGTACACTATCGACCTTGGCGTGACCCCTCCCCCTCCCCCCCATTTCCCCACCAACACCCCCTCTCCTCTCCCCCTCCCCTCCCCCTACCCCACCCCACCCACCCACCTCTTCCTCCCATCAAGCTCCATCCCTTCTTTCTCCAAGCTCTATGCCTCCTCCCTATTACCCCCCGCCCCTCTCCTCTCCCACCCCTTTCCTCTGCTCCATCCCCCTTCTCCTTACCCCACTACCCCCCCCCCTTATCCCCCTCTCCCACCCCTTTCCTCTGCTCCATCCCCCTTCTCCTTCCCCTACCCCCCTACCCCTCTACCCCTTTTTCCCTTGCATGCCGCCGGCTTACCTCGGGGAATTTTCTATTGCATAAATGATAACTGTGGACTATCATCACCTCTTTATGACAGAAATATCACCGGTAATAAGAGCAAGTAGGAAACGTTTGTCATAGCTTGGATTTTTTCTAGTTTTTTTTTTTTTTCCTTTCTTTTCTTTCCTTTTGTTTTATGGGGGGAGGGGGAGGATTTCGCGAAACGTTTGTTCTTGTTCAGATGAAGGCAAGAGATCTTTTCCCCTCATCAGGTAATTAAAGAAAATGATGGCCAGGAGGAAGGGTACACTATTCAAAAAAAAGGAAAGATTGCGGAGGAAGAAAAAAAAATGCTGTTTATGATGAGGGTAAGAAAGGCAAAAGAAAAAAAAGAGAAATGAACAAAAGGAGAGGAGGGTGGAAGAGGAAGGGGAGGAGGAGAAAAAAAAATCATATATTGGCATTCAATACGAACTCGCCTAACATTACATAATGCTCGTATGATGTATGGATATTTCCCCCTATTCCCGAG
>NW_028234420.1:13861198-13863698 GCF_977035675.1 Penaeus japonicus
GAGATCTTAACCATCTCACCTGTCGAGACACAACACTCGAACGTTAATGAGGAACACGCCGCCGGCTCGCCTTCCTCCTTCTCCCCCCCCCCCCCCCCTCCTCCTCCTCCTCCTCCTCTTCTTCTTCCTCCTCCTCCTCATCTGCTACCTAAAGCTCTCTACCTTATCCGTATCTTCCTAATCCTCCTTCTTTTCCTCCCCTTCTTCTTCCCCCTCTTCTTTTTCTTCTTCTACTTCCTCCTCTTCCTCCTCCTCCACCTTCTCTTCCTTTTCCCCCTCCTCCTCCTCCTCCTCCACCTCCTATTTCTCTTCCCCTCCTCCCTCTCCTCCTCCTTCTCCTCCTCCTACTCATCCTCATCCTCATCCTCATCCTCCTCCACCTCCTCTTCCTCCTCCTTCCCCTCCTCATCCTCCTCTTCCTCATCCACCACCTCCTCCTCCTCATCCTCCTCCACCTCCTTAATATCCTCCCCCTCCCTCTCATTTTCCTCCTCCCCTCCACCTCCTCCTCTTCCTCCTCCTCCCCCTTTTCCCCTTCTTCTTCCTGTATATATATACTCCCCCCTCTCATCCTCATCCTCTCCTCCCTACCACCTCCTCCCTCTTCCACCTCCACCTCCTCCTCCACCTATTCCCTTCCTCTTCCTCTTCCACCTCCACTACCTCCTCCTCCTCCTCCTCTTCCTCCTCCTTCCTGGATTCATTTCACGGTCTCAGGATCGAAGCTATGCTGAGGGTTAATTGATTCTGAGGTTATTAAGGCACTTTGTTATGTAGAATGCGAAAGAGAGTTTTAATAGACGTTCATGGAGCATTAGTGTTTACGAGGCGCTTAATAATAGTATGTAGGATATAAAGACAAAGGAGATAGCGGGTTGTCGTATTAAGTAGGTTGAGTATATGCTGTGTTAATGTTGAACATGAACATGTGTATGTATGTGTATGTGTATGTATATGTATGTATGTATGTATGTGAATATATATATATATATATATATATATATATATATATATATATATATATTATATATACATACATATATACACACACACACACACACACACATATATATATATATATATATATATATATATATATATATAATATATATATATATATATATATATATATATATATATATATATATATATACCTACTCGTGTGTATACATATGTTTGCATACTATATGTATATACCCATATATCAGTAAGATGAAACAAATACTGATATGTAAATATATAGATGAATAAATAGGTGATTTGACAGACTGCTAGATATTGAGATAACAGTAAGCAAAATCCCTTTGCCTATTATTACATAAGGGAAAACTATAATTAAATTCGAAACGTATAGTATAATATAAACCGCATGTGTGAAATGAAAGTACGTATATTCATTTTCTGATTTTTTACATCAACATACATTCAAATATATTTACGTGTTAAAAATATATCATTGTTTATATGCCAGTAATTGATATGATCATATCATTATAATCATACTCCTGCAAGTCAAATATGATAATGATATTTAGATTGGGAAATACATGTAAATGCGATTAGTATTTTGATGATAGCGCCATCTCGGATGAATATGTAGACAGACAGGCTGATGTGCAAATTGCCTATTCATATGTGATTCACTACTTGAAGTAAAAATTGACTGCGGGATGTGTAAACTGACTGCCGGATGTGTAGATGACAACCAGATGCGTAAATTACTTGCCAGAAATGTAGATTCACTGCCAGATGTGTAGACTGACAGCCATATATGTAAATTATATTCCAGATGTGTAAATTAACAGTCAGACGTGTAAATTGACAATCAGTTGCGTAAATTGACATGTGTAAATTAACTATCAGATGTGTAAACTGCCTTTCATTTGTGCAAATTCCCTGTAAGACAGCAGACGTGACAATTACCTGGCAGGTGTGTAAAGTTACATATATTCTTAGTTGTTTAAGGAGACAAAAACGCATATGTTTATAGGGAGAGAGATTCAGACGTTTAAGAAGACAGAGAAGCAGATGCACAAAGACGTGCAAATAAATGACAAATGCATAAAAAGTATGTAGATATAAAAGCAAACATGAATACCAAGAACTAGAATTAGTAAAACAAACAAAGCCTTTTTCCTCTCTCTCACTGTGTCTTTCTCTCTCTCTCTCTCTCTCTCTCTCTCTCTCTCTCTCTCTCTCTCTCTCTCTCTCTCTCTCTCCTCACTTTTTTTTTTTTTTTTTTTTTTTTTTTTGAGAACCTGGAGACGAAGAGGGATCCCGCCATAAAATACTCAATATCATACGCGGTGAAAATCCATCGACAACTGCATTTGCGGAAACGCGTAGTGCAACGATGGGTTGAAAAACGGGAAATGCAATCTCGGTCCGTACATGTAATGGGCAGTATATAACGCGATATTGGGTTTAAAGCAAGTCCAACCAAGCAGAAACAAGACTAGTCCATTCCAGCGGTTGAAAAGCCAGTCAATACGATTAGCTC
>NW_028234420.1:13876198-13878698 GCF_977035675.1 Penaeus japonicus
ATTTCTGCCGACTGACAGATTACCTACTCCAGAACTTGTATGTAGATCTTCCAACTGTGAAACTACTGCAGTATGAGAGAGATATGACCCAGGGGATGCGTGAGCTGTCCTTGCGTTTTTGGGCGTTTGTTTATGCGTTGTGGAATATAGCTGGTGCGCATATCGAAGGTGCAGGATAAATCATCATATTCATTATTGCAGTTATTGTTGTCATTATTGTTATTGTGGTTATTCTCTTTCTGTTATTGATATTGTGATTATCGTAATTGTTATTGTTATTAGTGAAATGGCAATTAGAGTGTCAGCATGCATGAATATCCTTATTTTTATCATCATCAATATTATGATCAATATTCTCGTCATCATTAGCAGCAGTAGTTCCAGTAATGGTCATTAGTGTCGTTATGATCATTATTATCATTATCTTTATCATCATTACCATTGTTCTTGGCGCCAATATCATAATCATAAGCATTATACTGTTTTTGTTATTTTCATTTATATAATCATCATTATCATTGTTAACATTATCATTATCATTTTATTATCATTAGTATTACAAACATTATTATTGTTGTTGTTATTATCATTATTAACAGGTTCATTATTATTATTAGTAGTAGTACTAACATTATGATAATCATCATTATCATTATTGTCACTATCACTATCATTATTTTTATTATCATTATTATTATCATCATCATCATTCTTCGTATTATCACGATCATCAATATCATTACCATCATTATTATAATCATAATCATACTGTGCATGCTATAATAAGATAATAATCATTGCTATCATTGTGATCGCTGTTGTAGAATTCGCATCATCATAATCATCAAGATGATTTAATCAACATAAATTTGATCATAAATGTGATTTTAAAAAATAAACGTAGAATATCTCTTCTCGGTATATCAACATTTTTCTTCTGCTAATAATCGTAACATATGATATTGCAATATTATTTTTTGTTGCAACACAGCTTCAGATTTCGTTTGATGTTGTAATTATTATCGTCATTTTATTCTATTCTTTTCATATACCTCTTTTCTGATTGTCAGGGCTCACAGTATTGTCATTTTAATCTGCATCCGGTCGGGAAAATATATTTTTTTATTCTTCCTTTTTCTTATAATTCATCATTGCAGTGCATACATATTCAAGTATCATTAATTTATGAATTCAGTTGGTAGTATCAAGAGCGCTTGGATATTACCCAGTCACTTTTATTTGATGGAATAAAGGATTATCTTATATTCAGTGTTTTATAGTTTTATAGAGAGGGAGGGAGGGGGAGAGAGAGAGAGAGAGAGAGAGAGAGAGAGAGAGAGAGAGAGAGAGAGAGAGAGAGAGAGAGAGAGAGAGAGAGAGAGAGAGAGAGATCGAGAGAGAGAGAGAGAGAGAGAGAGAGAGAGAGAGAGAGAGAGAGAGAGAGAGAGAGAGAGAGAGAGAGAGAGAGAGAGATAGAGATAGATATAGAGATAGAGATAGATAGATAGATAGAGAGAGAGAGAGAGAGAGAGAGAGAGAAAGAGAGAGGAACAGAAAGAGAGACAGAGAGAGACAGAGAAATGTTTCCATGTCATGGGAATCAATCTGGTGCACACACGCACGCACACACACACACGCATACACGAAGAGGTTGGCTCTCTCCTTTATAAAAGTTTCCTTGAGGGTCGAGTCTTTGTAGAAAATGGAACGATCGCAATGGAAGTAAATTTTTTCTTTCTCGTCAGACCTTACCTTCTCTCCCTATTTTCCTCTTGCTGTCTATCGGCGTGTCTCCTGTCCTCTGTCTATCAATGTGTGTCTGCTATTCTGTCTATTGGCGAGTCTCCTGTCCTCTGTCTATCAATGTGTGTCTGCTATTCTGTCTATTGGCGAGTCTCCTGTCCTCTGTCTATCAATGTGTGTCTGCTATTCTGTCTATTGGCGAGTCTCTTGTCCTCTGTCTATCAATGTGTGTCTGCTATTCTGTCTATTGGCGAGTCTCCTGTCCTCTGTCTATCAATGTGTGTCTCCTATTCTGTCTATCGGCGAGTCTCCTGTCCTCTGTCTATCAATGTGTGTCTCCTATTCTGTCTATCGGCGAGTCTCCTGTCCTCTGTCTATCAATGTGTGTCTCCTATTCTGTCTATCGGCGAGTCTCCTGTCCTCTGTCTATCAATGTGTGTCTCCTATTCTGTCTATCGGCGTGTCTCCTGTCCTCTGTCTATCAATGTGTGTCTCCTATTCTGTCTATCGGCGAGTCTCCTGTCCTCTGTCTATCAATGTGTGTCTCCTATTCTGTCTATCGGCGAGTCTCCTGTCTCCTCTGTCTATCGGTCATCCTGTATCTGTATGTAGGTGTGTGTGTGAGTCTCTTGTTTCTTTGTGTGTGTGTGTGTGTATGTGGATGCGTATGTATGTATGTATATTTGTACATTCTCGAGTTGGTGTATGTACGTGAATTTATTACAATGTTCTGTTACTCTGTTCCGTATGTCAGAAA
>NW_028234420.1:13941198-13943698 GCF_977035675.1 Penaeus japonicus
ATATCATTATCATTTTTTTCATATTCTCATCATCAGCAGCATTTTAATTATCATCATTTTTTCATAATAGTATCATCATTATTATCAATAAAGCTGTTATCATCATTCATTTGTCTTTTCATTATCATCACCGTATCATAATTGGGATTATCATTATCATTTAACTGTTATCAGTCTTCATATCATCATCATATTTATTCTTATTCTAATTATCAACATCAGCATTATCAGTAACATTCTCGCTATAATAATCACCATCTGCATCATCACCATTCTCATTCTCATCACTATCATCACCATTACAGCATCATGGTCATCAATAACAATAGCCATCATCATAACTCATGTTATCATCATACTGATCCTCATTATCATAACTAATACAGTATTTATCCTGGTTAACGTTACAATCATTGTCATTTTTCATGATAATCATACCATTATCTCATTGCATTCTAGACCATCATCATCATCAACATTCTATCATGAATATTGCCATAACATATCAAAGTACTACAACGTATTTACATGGCAAAATAAGAAAAACAAATAACAGCACATGCTCGCGTAAATAAAATATGTGGCATAAAGCTGAGGGATATTTCGAAATGTATGTCTATGCACACGTGTACATACTTGCACAGGGTTTGTTTGTTTCAATTTTTATTCGAAACAAAAAAAACAAAAAACGCTCACTACTGATTGCTCGTGAAAAACACAATCCGAATCTTCTTTTTTTTCGTATTATACATTTACAATACACGCATAAACCTGCAGTATAGCAAGCATTTATAACCGCTTAATCAACAGGTTAAATAACATATATAGATGATGCTACCATATGATTATTCAACAGGTAAAACACCATATTACAACAACGACACAATATAACCATCCGACAGGTAACAAGCCACGTAAAGATGACAACACCAAAATAATTAATCAACAGGTAATAAACACTATAACGACTAAGCTACCTCACAAAAAAAAACGACAAACATTAAATGAGAAGTAACAAGAATCCTTTTTTTTATGCGGCTCGTATTTTCCTCATAAATCAGTACACTTAACCCTGGCCATCAGGATCTGGGGCTTGAGATGAAGGCACACCAACTAGCAATTACAACTCCGTGGCAGAAGGTGATTGATACCCCCGGGTGGTGAGGTGTGTATATAAGGTTTTCATTCTATTTGTTTTTTTAGTTGTTTGTCGTTCATAAATAAAGTTCTGTGTGCGTGTGTGTGTGTGTGTGTGCTAGAGCGTGCATGTGCGAGGTTAAAGTTTGTTTACATATGTATGTGTGTGGTATATGTATATACACTTCTATCTTATTCATCCATCTATATATCAGTTGATTGTTTGTTTACTCACTCGTGTCTTTACTAACATCAGTTGTTTCATTCATGAATATATATCCTTTACCTGTACATCCCTGTGTTTATATAGTAGTGTTTATATGAATGTTTTGTAAATTCTTAAATTCTACCATGTTCTGCATCATTTTTTTTTTTTTTTCAATGCATCTTTTCCTATATCCTGAAACTGAATTGAGCACCTTATATCAATAAACATCATTTAGTGATGGGAGTTGACACATTTTTTTTTTCTCTTTATCCAATAGATTTATAATAAATAAATAATAATACGCTTATAAAGACCATTAACCTAGACATAGCACTGCACTTTTTTCCCACAGCCATCAACTTACCTGGATCCTCAGACTGTTATGCAGAAATGCTGATGTTGAAAACGGAGTTATGCAGAAACCCTCGTGTTAGTGAGAAGAACCTGGGCGTGTTGCAGAGTGATTGCAGGTGATGGTAATCCCCAGGCTTACATCCCAATAAAGTAGGATTTCTGAGGCGTGAACCCGGCGTGGCCGAGGAAGAGCGCGGTGCGAGGATAAGAATATTCGCCCGGAACCTTTGATCTAAATAAAGGGAGCTTTTTTTTGTTTGTTTTGTATTTCGGAAAGCTTATATCCTTATTTTTTTTCCGAGCGCGAGTGTTTTGTTTAAAACGATGCGACGTCTTTACGATTTCATACGAAAAGAGAAAGAAAAATCGACTAAGCAATCAGCGAGAAACTGTTGTTTCTTTTTTTTTTTTCTTTTTTCTTTTTTTTTTGCTGCTGGATCTTTCAAGGATTGCTAAATTGAATCAAACATCGTGTTTGGTTACAAGTCCAGTCGTATATATCGATCTCAAAACGTACTCAATATTACGAGTGCAACATTCTTTGCAAGCAAATGTTGTTACATGCGTCACCAAAAAACATAAAATTCACATAGTAGCTGCTAGCGCTGGGCTACATACCCGTGCCCCCACGGACGCCACCTGTTGCCCTAGCGAGCTGACCACAATAAAAAGCATTTATCATCACTCCGTATTTCACAGCAAAATCGCCAATTCCACGAGTGATCCGGCTCGACACATGATACTCATGGAAACACGAAGAATTACTTCCGCGAACGAGACGAAGACAAGTGCAGGACCGTC
>NW_028234420.1:13991198-13998698 GCF_977035675.1 Penaeus japonicus
TCTTTCTCTCTCTCTTTCTCTGTCTCCGTCTCTCTCTCTCTTTCTTTCTCTCTCTCTGTCTCTGTCTCTCTTTCTTTCTTTCTCTTCCTCTGTCTCTCTCTCTCTCTTTCTGTCTATCTCTCTCTCTCTTTCTCTGTCTCTCTAGCACTTTCTCTCTCTCTCTCTCTGTCTTTCTTTCTTTCTATCTATCTATCTCTCTCTCTCTTTCTCTCTTTCTTTCTTTCACTCTTTCTCTCTTTCTCTCTCTCTCTCTCTCTCTCTCTCTCTCTCTCTCTCTCTCTCTCTCTCTCTCTCTCTCTCTCTCTCTCTCTCTCTCTCTCTCTCTCTCTCTCTAACCTAGTCACCCACACTGTTTCTCTCTCTCTCCTCTCTTCCTCTCCGTCCCTCGATCTTGTCCTCGGCCATCAGGCATACGCTTTCGTCAAAGTAATGATTGTACATATGAAGTTGGTCATTTAGTGTAGCAGTTTCTGGAGAAGGCAATTGACTGAGTCCAGTTGACTGACGGTTCCGATATCAACGTCTCCCTCAGATAGATATTTATTGCTCTTAATTGGTGTAGTTGTTGCCATTTCGTTTGGGTCTGATGTTTGATGACTAAATTTCTTTTGTCTTTTTTTATCGATTGTTACTGCCATGAAGGGTATGTATGTTTCTAGAAAACATTGTAAATTAGGATGCGTAGTTGAAATATCCATTATCTATTACACGCAAGCTTATACACATACGCACATGCACGCACAACTACAAACACACAAACACATATACACAGATACGCAAGGGTGTTTGTTTGTGTGTGTGTGTGATTTATGTATAGATGATATATAGATGAATAAACATAAATAAATAGATACTACACCCATGCAGACAATTCCATAAAGACAAGTAGCGACAGACAAATGACCATGGACAAAGACTAACACGTAAACTTATCACACACGATCTCTGCAACCTGAAAAAAAATATATGTTCATTGTTGCTTTTTCCACTCAACTGACTCTCACCCTCACCCTCGCCCCATCCTTCCCGCCCTAGCCCGATCCTCAGTGCGTAAAGAGCACATCTATAATGCCAAAAAGCCACAAGCCAAGATGGACGCAGAGAGTAATGCACTTAGGGAAAAGCCGGCCTGACAGACGGGAGGTGACCCCGGTCATTTAAAACTCCTTGTGCGTCTGTTGCAATATGCATGAAGGATTTGAGGAGATGGACAAGGAAGCTTCTTTAGAATACCTAGCGAGTCAACTCCGTAAAGTAAAATTGCGTCTTTCACAGAAGCTGCTGGAGTTGATACGCCGTTCGCTTTTATTTCAAAGACGAAAAATATCATAATGATATAGGTGATGATAATAGAAGGGATATTAGTTATAGTGATAGAAATTATAATGATCATAATGATAGTAGTAGTAGTAGTAGTAGTGACAGCAGTAGTTTGGTGGTTGCGGTAGTTGTATTACTGCTAGTAGTAGTAATAGTAAAAATAATAGTAGTAAAATAGTAGTAGCAGTAGTCATATTAGTAATAGTAATAGTAGTAGTAATAGTGGTAATAGTAGTAGCAGTAACAACAGTCTTAGTAGTGGTAGTAATAGTAGTAATAATTGCAGTAGTAGTCGTAATAGTAGTAGTAATAGTGGTAGTAATAGAAATAATAGTAATAGCAGTAGTAACAGTAGCAGTAGTAATAGTAGTAGTAGCAATAATAGTAGTGGTAGTAATAGTAGTAGTAGCAGTAATAGCAGTAGTAGTAGTAGTGTAATAGAAGTAGTAGTAATAGTAGTACCAGTAGTAATAGTAGTACCAGTAGTAATAATAGTAATAGTAGAAGTAATAGTGGTAGTAGTAGCAGTAGCAGCAGAAATGACCACACAAAGAAGAGTCAGTCCCGCCTTTTGTCTGTTTGTCACACACGGTCATGTCTGCAACTCTAGAGATGATCGTGGGCGTATAACAGTGCTTTAAGAATCAATGGGCAATTCTATCAATTCTATGCCGCTATAAATCATACAAATCTGGCGAAAAAAGACAACAGAATTTTGTTTTTTATTTCGGTTCCGGCAGGATCGGAAAAGGTGATTTCAATATGAAAGTCTGGCTTCTCCCTAATATTTGTTTTTATTTTTGTTATGATTATCATTGCCTTCATTATCATTATCATAATCATCATCCTGATTATCATCATTATTGTCATCATCATAATAATCCTTACTATTATTAAAATTAACATTAGCATCAGTATCATTATCATCATAATTATCCTCTTCGATATAATCCCAATTATCATTATCATTATCATTACAATTATCTATAGCAAAGACCTATAAGGCCGGAAAGTCATGAATAGCTTGCAAATGATTAAAGTCATGAGCTTAATACTCTTATGTTTGCGTGTTGATAAATATAGATTGTGAATTAATACGTAAAGTGGATGGAGGAATTGTTGATAAATTTTCCTTCATAATAATTACTGATACGATTTGAAGTAATACCGATGGTCTAATAATTAATACAGAATATGGAAAACTTGAAACATAGATATGAATAAAATATGAGTTTCACTGTTAATGTGCGTGCGCGCGCGCGTGTGTGTGTGTGTGCAAGATTAAAACGGTGTTCTATTGCTTCAGTTTTGCAGGACCAATATAGATTTTGGAGTCATATATACGACCTGATGCGATGATGATTCCTAGAGCCTTTGATGATATCTATATGTATATATATATATATATATATATACATATACGCTATTCCCACATGACCAATCATCTATTTTAAGTAGAGCTGAAAATATTGTAAATCGTGCTATAGATGAAAAAACGTTTGAAAAATATTAATCTAGATAAAGAGAATAGAAAAAAAAGAAAAAAAAAACGTTTTAGAACAATTGGTCCATAGTATCCACAATCAAATAGCATTTGTCAAGACCGGGATTGTCAGTGAAAAACAATAGTCTTCAAACAGTAGCGATGCAAAGGTTTTGGTAAAATTCGAATTGTTGGATTTTAATTCATTTCAAAATCCTAGATAATATGACTACCTTTGATTTTACCGATACGTGGACAATAATGACACCGACTTACCTATGATTATTATTAATTAATAACCCAAAGTGGCACTTACTAACCTATTGAGCGTAAAAGAACACTACAAATTTAGAAATATAGCACTGCCATATGAATACGGATATAGTGCGTCACTTATTTCAAAACATAGAGGTTTCGATCCTCTGAACATCCACTTCAGATCCCAATATCGCGGAAATATTGATAGAGATCACGTACTTTATATTTTTGGTTTTCTGATCGGTGTTACGAATGTTCATTAAGATATTTATGCTTTGTTATGCATCTTTAATGCGTATTTCACGATTAATCATGCGCCTTTCAATGGTAATTAATGCTGTCATTCACTACAATATTCTTACAATCCTATCATTATAGATTAACCATTATTCATCATAGTTCAATTACTTCTGATGTCACGAGGTCCATATCATGCAAAGCAGATAATACTTGCGCATGCATCTGCATATTTAGACTGCATGAAATACTACGTGTTTTTACAACCCATAAAATATTAAAAACGGGAAGTACACTACTTCATCTCTTCAGTCCTCTGCAGTCATAGTGCTTCAAAACATTTTACATGTTAGATATTAAAAGGATTTTTTTCGGAACCATGCTATATTGTACAACGAATTCACTGGGCTTTGTGATTTTCACTTCTGTGATAAAATACTCAATCTCCCGTCTGCGTTTTAAATGTATCTGCATGTATTTTTGTGTATATATATGTGTAGTACAGTGGGGGAATTTAGGAGCGCTCTTTGTGTGTGTGTGTTTGTGTGTGTGTGTGTGTGTGTGTGTGAAAGAGAGAGAGATGGGGGGGGGGGGGAGAGAGGGAGAGAGCGAGAGTGAGAGAGAAAGAGAGAAAGAAGAAAAAATTATCATTTTTTACTTCATCATAGCTATTATCATCACCATCACCATTAGAAGCGGTAGTGAAATTATCAGATAAAGCCATTACCAAATTCAAGTAGAGAAAACGAAAAACGACAGTAATACCACATCAAAGACTGAACCTTCCTTCCTTGTTATAAGTCGCCCGACGTAAGAAGTCTCCCATAAGTAAACAAGCCAGGTGTACCTTCACTTGAGAAATAAACAGTGCTTCCCTTGACTGTTTACCGAAGCCGTTGTACAAATCAATGATTCACACCCGAAGACCTTTTTGGGCGTAGTTTGCTCATAAATAACTTAGGTCCACAACTAAACCTGTTGCCAGAAACGTTCATACATACAAAACAAGATCATTCCATCAATTGGCGTTCTTGTATGTATGTTATCCAGCCACCTGTAATGTTACAGGTATAGAACCAAGGATCTGTAGCAATGCAGTGAGGTATGGATATAAATCTTTTTGATGTGAAATTCAATTTTTCAAACGTTTCAAGTAGCTGACTGACAGTCACGCTTAAAATAGATTTATATTGATAATGGTAATGATGATAATGGTGATGATGATAATGATAATAATGATAATGATAATGATAATGATAATGATACTACTACTACTACTAATACTGGTAATGACAATAACAATAATAATAATAACAATGATAATTATCATTATTATTATCATTATGATTATGATTATTATCATCATTATCTTTATTATTATCATAATGATTATTATCATCATTATCTTTATTATCATTATCATTATCATTATCATAACAACAGTAAAACTAACAATAATAACCATCGTAATAACAATACGCAGAAATATAAGAATTGTCCCTATATCCTTTACCTAAATATACCTAGTTAGCTTAAAGTGGGAGTCTACAATCCAGGTCAACGTTTTTGTCATAGGCTCTTCATCGTATAACTGTTATTTGCGGATGATATGACACTATCATATCCTATTTATATAATTTCCTTAGATCATTGGTGTGACAGACAAAAAAAAGAACGTTACAGACCATATAACTTAATACTAGAATAATTTTCATTGTGGCTGGTAGTTCGTGAAGACGGTATATATTACAAGGTGAATTAATTATTATATACGGTAGTTGATAAAGGATGATAATATCGAAGAAAGAATTATAGCGGAATAGGTATTAATATAGCAAGCAACATTTGTCACGCAAACTACAGCAAGCAGGACCATAGCCTCTTGGGTATTTGAATTAAATAAAAATTAATATATGAAATAAAATGAAATTAGATTAATAAAAATTAGATATATCAATTAATATCCAGTTAACGTCCGCCATGGTGGTGCTGGAATCAAACCCTTATTCTTTTATAGGGACATAACAAAAGAAAGCAAGTTATGAAAAAATGCTTCTATCGCTTACGAAATAAGTCAAGAAATGATAATGCTTGAAATGATGTGAATCTTCCTGATGTTCCTTCCTGATGAAGATGGGCAATCGCAACGTCGGATGATCTATCTTGCTTTGCACCGCGATTAATCATCATTCACATATTTCTCAAAATTAGTTGCAGCGAATCTTCCCTCTTCAGTTTCATCCATAATGATATCACTGTAAGGAATGCGAGTATCGGTTGTTCTTGTTCTTGTTCTTTCTTGTTATTTTTAGCATCATTGCTCTCGTTGGTGTGGTTGTTGTCATTATAACTACTACTGCTACAACTACAACTGCTGGTGCTGCTGTTGTTACTGCTATTACTGCTACCACTACTACTTCTGCTACTACTACCAATGTTACTATTATTACTATCATTATCATTGTTACTTTAACGTTTGTTATCACTAGTAATAATATAATCATAAGTTGTCATAATGTATTGCCCTTGCAATACGCTATGATTGCTGTTGCTATTGTTATAATTATCAATAATATCACATGTTACTTTTTTAAAGGCAATTTCAATAGAAATTCTGAATTTTCCAATAATACAGAACAATATTTCTATTGATATCATCATACCTATAGTACACTGCTCTTTATACAACCAATACAATCAACACCACTGCATATTGTACTCGCTGTATGTGCAGTAGCAACTTGTGTGTGAGAGAGAGATGAAGATTACACAGTGAATAACAGCTGTTCCTGCACTTCTAAGTTCGCTAAGTCTTTGTTTGTTTGCCCAATCGATACCAACACCCAGACACATTGTCATCCTTGTTTGTCTAGCCTTACTATGTGCTGAACTAACGAAGACATTGTTTTCTCGAAGGAGAATAGAGTTGACAGCTTCCTGCGGTTTGGGGGTTGCCAGTCTGCTGGGTCGGCGGTCGGGTTTCACTGCCTCTGCGATGCTGCGAATCCTACAATGAACCTAAAACGACTCCTACAATGAACCTAAAACGACTCCTACAATGAACCTAAAACGACTCCTACAATGAACCTAAAACGACTCCTACAATGAACCTAAAACGACTCCTACAATGAACGTAGAACTACTCTTACTACTCCTACAATGAACGTAGAACTACTCTTACTACTCCAACAATGAACGTAGAACTACTCTTACTACTCCTACAATGAACGTAGAACTATTCTTACTACTCCTACAATGAACGTAGAACTACTCTTACTACTCCAACAATGAACGTAGAACTACTCTTACTACTCCTACAATGAACGTAGAACTACTCTTACTACTCCTACAATGAACGTAGAACTACTCTTACTACTCATACAATGAACGTAGAACTACTCTTACTACTCCAACAATGAACGTAGAACTACTCTTACTACTCCAACAATGAACGTAGAACTACTCTTACTACTCCAACAATGAACGTAGAACTATTCTTACTACTCCTACAATGAACGTAGAACTACTCTTACTACTCCAACAATGAACGTAGAACTACTCTTACTACTCCTACAATGAACGTAGAACTACTCTTACTACTCCTACAATGAACGTAGAACTACTCTTACTATTCCAACAATGAACGTAGAACTACTCTTACTATTCCTACAATGAACGTAGAACTACTCTTACTACTCCTACAATGAACGTAGAACTACTCTTACTACTCCTACAATGAACGTAGAACTACTCTTACTACTCCTACAATGAACGTAGAACTACTCTTACTACTCCAACAATGAACGTAGAACTACTCTTACTACTCCAACAATGAACGTAGAACTACTCTTACTACTCCTACAATGAACGTAGAACTACTCTTACTACTCCTACAATGAACGTAGAACTACTCTTACTACTCCTACAATGAACGTAGAACTATTCTTACTACTCCTACAATGAACGTAGAACTACTCTTACTACTCCTACAATGAACGTAGAACTACTCTTACTACTCCTACAATGAACGTAGAACTACTCTTACTACTCCTACAATGAACGTAGAACTATTCTTACTACTCCTACAATGAACGTAGAACTACTCTTACTACTCCTACAATGAACGTAGAACTACTCTTACTACTCCTACAATGAACGTAGAACTACTCTTACTACTCCTACAATGAACGTAGAACTATTCT
>NW_028234420.1:14033698-14046198 GCF_977035675.1 Penaeus japonicus
TATATATATATATATATATATATATATATACTATATCTATTTTATAATATATAATTATGTATTTATACTATATAATATATATATATATTATATATATAATTTATATTAAATATATATTATATATATATATATATATATATATATATAATTATATAATAGTGTCTGAGATCATTATATAAATAATGATTGAGTTGGCGATTCATTGATCACGTCGTTGTTATTATAATAATATGGAATTTCATTATGATTGGGATATTTAAAAGATGATGTAGAGAAAAAAACAGTGTTGAAACACATTGCCGAGTGGAGATAAATATAACGATAAAAAAGTTGTTTACCCTTATTCCTTCACTTGAAATGCCTGGAAGGAGAGAATGATTACCTGTAAAGGGATTGGGAATTCGAGTGAACACAATATACGATACAAATAAAACCCTAAGTTGTATGCCTCGTCAAACAAGAGCTCATTGCTATCATGAAATCATTTATTCTGTTGGCATCTGTATTCATTGCACTTGCAACTGCACAACCAACGTCCTACAGGCAGGATGGTTCCTATAAGAGTGTAGGCTTGAATTTGGCTCACGATTTCGTCTTGCCAACAATTCCAGGAATTCAACTTCAAGTGTCTTCCATTCCTCTACCCATACCAACGTTGCGCCAGGAGTTCTTCAGAGTTCCACTTCCTGGTCTGACATATCAGGAAAACATCGTCCATGGATACTAAGGCTCAATGCAAAATAATGTACATGAATGTCGATACTGAATAAACTATAAAATTCTATATCCATTATTTCAATTCTATACCCGATATTTATTATGTAAATTACATTTTATAATCATTATCTCCAGCAGATTCTTAAATTCATTCTCTCTTACATTTCCGTAATGAATGTCTCACATTTCTGTAATGAATATCTCACATTTCCATAATGAATACCTAACTTACATTTCCATAATATCTCACATTTACAGATTCATTATTACAACTACATTTATAAATTCATTTTGTTAATTACATTCTTACAATGCGTTATCTCAGTTACTTTGACATATTCATTATCTAAATTAATATCAATATCTCAATTACATTTCCATTATCAAATCTCAATTACATTTCCATTATCAATATCTTAAGTAAATTTACATTATGAATATCTCACTTACATTTCTAGATTCATTGTAACGACATTGCTACATTGCTTATTTCAATCTATTATATAAAATATGTTTATATTAATCATCTCAATTACATATCTATAATTAAACTCGAATATATTTATATATTATTTAGTTTAATCATATATATGTAGCAACTAGTTCAAATATATATACATATATGTATATATATGTATATAAAAATGTGTATGTAAAAATATATCAGTTCATTCATTATTTCAATTATTGTTTTATAATCATAATCCAATCACAAATCTATATTTACTATTTCTATAACGCTTCTTTGTCCATTATCCAAACCACACTTCTATTTCCTTGATCTCAATTATATTTCTATTTCCTTTATCTCAATTATATTTCTATTTCCTTTATCTTAATTTTATTTATATTCCCTTTATCTGAATTATATTAATATTTCTATTATTTCCATTACATTTCTATTTCTATTATTTCCAATACATTTATATTTCTGTTACTTCCATTACATTTTTATTTCTATTACTTCCATTACATTCTTTTTCTGTTATTCCAATCACATTTATATATTCATGACCATAATCACATTTATATATTCATGACCATAATCACATTTTTATATCCATGACCATAATCACATTTATATATTCATGACCATAATCACATTTTTATATTCATGACCATAATCACATTTTTATATTCATAAACATATTTATATTCATAAACATATTTATATTCATGACCATAATCACATTTCCACATAATCACATTTCCATAATAGATAAAAATCATATTTCTATTTGGCTCACGATCTCGTCTTGCCAATAATTCTAGGAATTCAACTCAACACAAGCCTCAATACACAATAATGTACACGATTGCCGATACTGAATCAAATATAAAATTCTATATTTCAATTCTATATCTCTGTATTTATTGTGTCAACTACATTTCTACATTCATCATCTATTTACATTATTACATTCATTACCTCAGTTACATTTCTATTTTCATTGTTTCAATAACATCTATATATTCATTATCTTAATTACATTTCTATGTTCATTATCTCAAATACTTTTCTATAACAGATATCTCAATTTCATTGCTACATTCATTATTTTTATTCATTTTCTAAAATAAAAATTAATTCATTTCAACTATATGTTTATATTCATCATCTAAATTACATATTCATATTCATTTTCTCAATCACGTTTCTTTATCCATTAACCAAACCACAGTTCTATTTCATTTTTCTCAATTATATTTCTATTTCTATTATTTCCATTACATTTCTATTTCTGTTGTTTCCATTGCATTTATATTTCTGTTATTTCCATTACATTTCTATTTCTATTATTTCCATTACATTTCTATTTCTGTTATTTCCATTACATTTCTTTATCCACTATCTGTATAACATTTCTATATCAATTACATTTTTATATCTATTATTTTGAATATGATCTCTATTCATTATCTCATATATACGTCTATGTTCATTATCTCAAATATACATCTATATCCATTATCTCAGATATACAATTAGATTCATTACCTTAATTATATATCTATATATCTTAGTTCAACCATGTATCTATGTTCATTAGTTCAATCATATATTTATGTTCATTAATTAAATCATGCATCTGTAATCGATAATGAACGTGATGCCGTAATCTATACGAACGCTGGATGACGTGATGCAATCATCATTTAAGCAAGTGAAGGATATTAGGAAAAAAGAAAGAAAAAAAACAGTTAAGAAGTGAGAGAAAGTAAAGTATTGATGTTGCTTACCCTTATTCCTTTACTTTAAATGTTTAAAACACATGAACCAACTAACTATTAAGGGATTGGGAATCCGAGTGAGCACAATATACGATACAAATAAAGCCTGAAGTGTATGACCTCTTGTCAGACAAGACATCATTACCATAATGAAGTGCTTTATCCTACTGGTATCTGTATTCATTGCACTTACAACTGCACAACCAACGTCCTACAGGCAGGATGGTTCCTATAAGAGTGTAGGCTTGAATTTGGCTCACGATTTCGTCTTGCCAACAATTCCAGGAATTCAACTTCAAGTGTCTTCCATTCCTCTACCCATACCAACGTTGCGCCAGGAGTTCTTCAGAGTTCCACTTCCTGGTCTGACATATCAGGAAAACATCGTCCATGGATACTAAGGCTCAATGCAAAATAATGTACATGAATGACGATACTGAATAAACTATAAAATTCTATATCCTTTATTTCAATGTTTCTATATTTATTATGCAAATTACATTCTATATTTATTATGCAAATTACATTATATAATAATTATCTGCAGCACATTCTTAAATTCATTCTCTCTTTCATTTCTATTATGAATGTCTCACTTACATTTCCGTAATGAATATCTCTCATTTCCATAATGAATACATAACATATTTTTCCATAATATCTCACTTACATTTCCACATTCATTATTACAGGATTTAAAAATTCATTACGTTAATTACATTTTTACAATGCGTTATCTCAGTTGCATTGCTATATTCATTATCTAAATAAGTATCAATATCTTAATCACATTTTCATTATCAATATCTATATTACATTTCCATCATCAATATCTATATTACATTTCCATCATCAATATTTATGTTAAATTTCCATTATCAATATTTATGTTAAATTTCCATTATCAATATTTATGTTAAATTTCCATTATTAATATTTCAATTACATCTCAACTATCAATATCTATATTACATTTCCATTATCAATATCTCCATTACATTTCTATTATCAATATCTCAATTACATTTCCATTATCAATATCTCAATTACATTTCCATTATCAATATCTCAATTACATTTCCATTATCAATATCTCAATTACATTTCCATTATCAATATCTCAATTACATTTCCATTATCAATATCTCAATTTCATTTCCATTATCAATATCTCATTTACATTTCTAGATTTATTGCAACGACATTGCTATATTACTTATTTTAATCTATTATATAATGTATGTTTATATCAATTATCTCAATTATATATCTATAATTCAACTCAAATATATTTATACATTATTCAGTTTAATCATATATCTGTAACAACTAGTTCAAATGTATATTTACAAAAATGTATGTGTAAATATATATCAGTTCAATTATTGTTATATAATCACAATGCAATCACATATATATATTCATTATTTCTATAACGCTTCTATATCTATTATCCAAACCACAGTTCTATTTCCTTTATCTCGATTACATTTCTATTTCTATTATATATTTTTTTATCCGTTATCTGAATTACATTTCTACATCTATCATCTTGAATATGATCTCTATTCATTATCTCAGATATACATCTATGTTCATTATCTCAGATATACATCTATGTTTATTATCTCAAATATACATCTATATTAATTATTTCATATATACATTTCTATCCATTACCTTAATTATATATCTATATACTTTAGTTCAACAGTGTATCTATGTTAATTAGTTCAATCATATATATATGTTCATTAATCAAACCATGCATCTGTAATCGATAATGAACGCGTAATCATTTGTTCAATCATGCGTCTGTAATCATTTGCTCAATCATACATCTGTAATCATTTGCTCAATCATACATCCGTAATCATTTGCTCAATCATGCATCTGTAATCATTTGCTCAATCATGCATCTGTAATCATTTGCTCAATCATGCATCTGTAATCATTTGCTCAATCATGCATCTGCAATCATTTGTTCAATCATGTATCTGAGTGGGATATGAAAATATTATATACCAAGGTCAAATAGAATGAGAATAAGACGTCACTCTCGATTTCTTACCATGAATTATATTATAACACATTTCCTTTTCAAGTTCTCGCACTCACGATGGAGGAATACCTTTGTTTCTTTTATTTGGTTGTCCTCTCACTGCTTACCGACTTTGTGGCTTCTTAAGCGGCCCATACACGATCAATTATATTGCGCAATTTCATTGTCAATATTTTGAATTGACAATTAAATTGACCGTATATGGGCGATATTGATGACTTGCACAATTGTATTGAGTGAATCAATTTCTGCTTGATATTTTATTGCGCAAGTCTATTTGATTGCACAATTAATTGACCGTCAATTAAATTGTGCAACAAAATAATTTGTCTTCCAGATTTCGTACAGTCAACATGTCTGATAAACAAGAAGACAGGACATTCCAATTGATGAACGCTCTGTAGGAGAAATGGGCTGACGCATATTTGTAGTTTGTTTTTCAATCAGGGGCTCGATCAGTTGCAATAGAATGAATTTAAGAATGTGCTGGAGATTATTATAAAATGTAATGTACATAATAAATATCGGGTATAGAATTGAAATAATGGATATAGAAATTTATAGTTTATTCAGTATCGTCATTAATGTACATTATTTTGCATTGAGCCTTAGTATCCATGGACGATGTTTTCCTGATATGTCAGACCAGGAAGTGGAACTCTGAAGAACTCCTGGCGCAACGTTGGTATGGGTAGAGGAATGGAAGACACTTGAAGTTGAATTCCTGGAATTGTTGGCAAGACGAAATCGTGAGCCAAATTCAAGCCTACATTCTTATAGGAACCATCCTGCCTGTAGGACGTTGGTTGTGCAGTTGTAAGTGCAATGAATACAGATACCAGTAGGATAAAGCACTTCATTATGGTAATGATGTCTTGTCTGACAAGACAAGTAATCTGTAATCATTTGCTCAATCATGCATCTGTAATCACTTGCTCAATCATGCATCTGTAATCATTTGCTCAATCATGCATCTGTAATCATTTGCTCAATCATGCATCTGTAATCATTTGCTCAATCATGCATCTGTAATCATTTGCTCAATCATACATCCGTAATCATTTGCTCAATCATGCATCTGTAATCACTTGCTCAATCATGCATCTGTAATCATTTGCTCAATCATGCATCTGTAATCATTTGCTCAATCATGCATCTGTAATCATTTGCTCAATCATGCATCTGTAATCATTTGCTCAATCATGCATCTGTAATCATTTGCTCAATCATGCATCTGTAATCATTTGCTCAATCATGCATCTGTAATCATTTGCTCAATCATGCATCTGTAATCATTTGCTCAATCATGCATCTGTAATCATTTGCTCAATCATGCATCTGTAATCATTTGTTCAATCATGCATCTGTAATCATTTGCTCAATCATGCATCTGTAATCATTTGCTCAATCATGCATCTGTAATCATTTGCTCAATCATGCATCTGTAATCATTTCCTCAATCATGCATCTGCAATCATTTGTTCAATCATGTATCTGAGTGGGATATGAGAACATTATATACCAAGGTCAAATAGAATGAGAATAAGTCGTCACTCTCGATCCTTCTTCCCATAAATTGTATTATAACACATTTCCTTTTCAAGTTCTCGCACTCACGAAGGAGGAATACTTCTTTTCTTTGATTTGGTTGTCTTCTCTCTGCTTACCGACTTTGTGGCTTCTTAGAAGCTGCCTCGAATTATCCCAATGAACGGCAATCTATACGAACGCTTGCTGACGTGCTGCAATGACCATTTAATCAAGTGAAAGAAATTTTAAAAGGAAAAAGTGAAAATATTAAGAATAAAATATTAAGTGCTACCTACCCTCATTCCTTTATTTGACACGTCTGAAGGATATAAAATTACTAACAATTAAGGGATTGGGAATCCGAGTGAGCACGATATACGATACAAATAAAGCCTGAAGTGTATGACCTCTTGTCAGACAAGACATCATTACCATAATGAAGTGCTTTATCCTACTGGTATCTGTATTCATTGCTGTTACATCTTCACAACCAACGTCTTACAGGCAAGATGGTTCCTATAAGAGTGTAGGCTTGAATTTGGATCACGATTTCGTCTTGCCAACAATTCCAGGAATTCAACTTCAAGTGTCTTCCATTCCTCTACCCATACCAACGTTGCGCCAGGAGTTCTTCAGAGTTCCACTTCCTGGTCTGACATATCGGGAAAACATCGTCCATGGATACTAAGGCTCAATACAAAATAATGTACATGAATGTCTATACTGAATAAACTATAAAATTCTATATACTTTATTTCAATGTTCCTATATTTATTATGCAAATTACATTCTATAATAATTATCTCTTTAATCTATATTATGAATGTCTCAATTTCATTTCCGTAATGAATATCTCACATTTCCGTAATGAAATCCTCATTTATATTCCCATAATGAATACCTCACTTACATTTCCACATTCATTATTACATTTTAAAATTCATTATGTTAATAACATTTCTACAATGCGTTATCTCAGTTGCATCGCTATATTCAGTATCTAAATTAATATCAATATCTCCATTAAATTTTCATCATTAATATCTACATTACATTTCCATTATCAATATCTCCATTGCATTTCCATCATCAATATCTCAATTGCATTTCCATTATCAATATCTCAATTGCATTTCCATTATCAATATCTCAATTGCATTTCCATTATCAATATCTCCATTGCATTTCCATCGTCAATATCTCAATTACATTTCCATTATCAATATCTCAATTGCATTTCCATTATCAATATCTCAATTACATTTCCATTATCAATATCTCAATTACATTTCCATTATCAATATCTCAATTACATTTCCATTATCAATATCTCAATTACATTTCCATTATCAATATCTCAATTACATTTCCATTATCAATATCTTAAGTACATTTTCATTATGAATATCTTAAGTACATTTTCATTATGAATATCTTAAGTACATTTTCATTATGAATATCTTAAGTACATTTTCATTATGAATATCTTAAGTACATTTTCATTATGAATATCTTAAGTACATTTTCATTATGAATATTTCACATTTCTAGATTCATTGTAACGACATCGCTACATTACTTATTTCAATCTATTATATAAAATATGTTTATAATAATCATCTCAATTATATATCTATAATTAAACTCAAATATATTTATATATTATTTAGTTTAATCATATATCTGTAGCAACTAGTTCAAATATATATACATATATGTATATAAAAATGTGTATGTAAAAATATATCAGTTCAATTATTATTTCAATTATTGTTATATAATCATAATCCAATCACAAATCTATATTCACTATTTCTATAACGCTTCTTTATCCATTATCCAAACCACACTTCTATTTCCTTTATCTCAATTATATTTCTATTTCCTTTATCTCAATTATATTTCTATTTCCTTTATCTCAATTATATTTCTATTTCCTTTATCTCAATTATATTTCTATTTCTATTATTTCCATTGCATTTCAATTTCTATTATTTCCATTACATTTCTATTTCTGTTATTTCCATTACATTTCTATTTCTGTTATTTCCATTACATTTCTACTTATATTATTTCCATTACATTTTTATTTCTATTATTTCCATTACATTTCTATTTATATAATTTCCATTACAATTTTATTTATAATATTTTCATTACATTTCTATTTCTGTTATTTCCATTACATTTCTATTTCTATCATTTCCATGACATTTCTATTTCTATCACTTCCATTACATTTCTTTATCTGTTTATTTCTTTATTTCTTTATCTTTATCTTTATCTGTATAACATTTCTATATCTATTACATTTCTACATCTATTATTTTGAATATGATCTCTATTCATTATCTCATATATACGTCTATGTTCATTATCTCAAATATACATTTATATCCATTATCTCAGATATACAATTAGATTCATTACCTTAATTATATATCTTTATTTCTTAGTTCAACCTTATCTCTATATTTCTTAGTTCAACCTTATATCTATATTTCTTAGTTCATCCTTACATCTATGTTCATCAGTTCAATCATATAATTATGTTCATTAATAAAATCTTGCATCTCCTATCGATGAAATGTTTGAAACATAAAACGGCTAACAATTAAGGAATTGGGAATCCGAGGGAGCACAATATACGATACAAATAAAGCCTGAAGTGCATGACCTCTTGTCAGACAAGACATCATTACCATAATGAAGTGCTTTATCCTACTGGTGTCTGTATTCATTGCACTTGCAACTGCACAACCAACGTCTTACAGGCAGGATGTTTCGTATAAGAGTGTAGGCTTGAATTTGGCTCACGATTTCGTCTTGCCAACAATTCCAGGAATTCAACTTCAAGTGTCTTCCATTCCTCTACCCATACCAACGTTGCGCCAGGAGTTCATCAGAGTTCCACTTCCTGGTCTGACATATAAGGGAAACATCGTCCATGGATACTAAGGTTGAAAATGAAATTGTGTACATGAATGACGATACTGAATAAACTATAAATTTCTATATCCATTATTTTAATTCTATACCCGATGTTTATTAAGTAAATTACATTTTATAATAATTATCTTCAGCACATTTTTAAATCAATTATCTCACATACATTTCCATTGTGAATATCTCACATATTTATTATGTAAATTACATTCTATGATAATTAACTCCATCACTTTCTTAAATTCATTTTCATACATTTCCATTATGAATATCTCACTTACATTTCCATAATGAATTTCTCGCTTTCATTTCCATAATGAATTTCTCAGTTTACATTTCCATAACCAATACTTCATTTACATTTCCATAATATCTCACTTACATTTCCAGATTCATTATTACAACTACATTTTTAAATTCATTTACAACTACATTTTTAAATTCATTTACAACTACATTTTTAAATTCATTTACAACTACATTTTTAAATTCATTTACAACTACATTTTTAAATTCATTTACAACTACATTTTTAAATTCATTTACAACTACATTTTAAATTCATTTACAACTACATTTTTAAATTCATTTACAACTACATTTTTAAATTCATTTACAACTACATTTTTAAATTCATTTACAACTACATTTTTAAATTCATTTACAACTACATTTTTAAATTCATTTACAACTACATTTTTAAATTCATTTACAACTACATTTTTAAATTCATTTACAACTACATTTTTAAATTCATTTACAACTACATTTTTAAATTCATTTACAACTACATTTTTAAATTCATTTACAACTACATTTTTTAATTCATTTACAACTACATTTTTTAATTCATTTACAACTACATTTTTTAATTCATTTACAACTACATTTTTTAATTCATTTACAACTACATTTTTAAATTCATTATTACAACTACATTTTTAAATTCATTATTACAACTACATTTTTAAATTCATTATTACAACTACAATTTTAAATTCATTATTACAACTACATTTTTAAATTCATTGTGTTAATTACATTTCTATAATGCGTTATCTAAGATACATTGCTATATTCGTTATCTAAATCACATTTCGTTCATGATTATCTCATTTACATTTCCATTATGAACATCTCATTTACATTTCCAGGAGTTCTTCAGAGTTCCACTTCCTGGTCTGACATATCAGGAAAACATCATCCGTGGATACTAAGGCTCAATGCAAAATAATGTACATGAATGTCGATACTGAATAAACTATAAAATTCTATATCCTTTATTTCAATGTTCCTATATTTATTATGCAAATTACATTCTATAATAATTATCTCTTTCATTTCTATTATGAATGTCTCAATTTCATTTCCGTAATGAATATCTCACATTTCCGTAATGAATATCTCACATTTCCGTAATGAATACCTCATTTACATTCCCATAATGAATACCTCACTTACATTTCCACATTCATTATTACATTTTAAAATTCATTATGTTAATAACATTTCTACAATGCGTTATCTCAGTTGCATCGCTATATTCATTATCTAAATTAATATCAATATCTCCATTAAATTTTCATTATTAATATCTATATTACATTTCCATTATCAATATCTCAATTACATTTACATTATCAATATCCCCATTACATTTCCATTATCAATATCTCAATTACATTTCCATTATCAATATCTCAATTACATTTCCATTATCAATATCTCAATTACATTTCCATTATCAATATCTCAATTACATTTCCATTATCAATATCTCAATTACATTTCTAGATTTATTGCAACGACATTGCTACATTCCTTATTTCAATCTATTATATAAAATATGTTTATATTAATCATCTCAATTATATATCTATAATTCAACTCAAATATATTTATACATTATTCAGTTTAATCATATATCTGTAACAACTAGTTCAAATATATATATACAAAAATGTATATGTAAATATATATCAGTTCAATGTATATGTAAATATATATCATTTCAATGTATATATATATATATATATATATATATATATAGATATATATATATATATATATATATATATATTCACTATTTCTATAACGCTTCTATATCCATTATCCAAACCACAGTTCCATTTTACCTTTATCTCGATTATATTTCTATTTCCATTATATTTTTTTATCCGTTATCTGAATTACATTTCTACACCTATCATCTTGAATATGATCTCTATTCATTATCTCAGATATACATTTCTATTCATTACCTTAATTATATACCAATATACCTTAGTTCAACCATGTATCTATGTTCATTAGTTCAATCATATGTTTATGTTCATGAATTAACTCATGCATCTGTAATCGATAATGAACGTGATGCCGTAATCTATACGAACGCTGGATGCCGTGATGCAATTATCAGTATCTCAATTACATTTCCATTATCAATCTCCATTACATTTCCATTATCAATCTCCATTACATTTCCATTATCAATATCTCCATTACATTCCCATTATCAATATCTCAATTACATTTCCATTATCAATATCTCAACTACATTTCCATTATCAATATCTCAATTACATTGCCATTATCAATATCTCAACTACATTTCCATTATCAATATCTCAATTACATTTCCATTATCAATATCTCAATTACTTTTCCATTATCAATATCTCCATTACATTTCCATTATCAATATATGAATTACATTTACATTATCAATATCTCAATTACATTTACATTATCAATATCTCAATTACATTTACATTATCAATATCTCAATTACATTTACATTATCAATATCTTAATTACATTTACATTATCAATATCTCAATTACATTTACATTATCAATATCTCAATTTCATTTACATTATCAATATCTCAATTACATTTACATTATCAATATATCAATTACATTTCCATTATCAATATCTCAATTTCATTTACATTATCAATATCTCAATTACATTTACATTATCAATATATCAATTACATTTCCATTATCAA
>NW_028234420.1:14051198-14056198 GCF_977035675.1 Penaeus japonicus
TATATATATCTATCTATATATATTATATATATATAATATATATATATTATATATATAATATATATATATATTATATATAATATATATATCATATATATACATATATACTATATACATAATATATAGATAGATAGATACATACATACATACATACATACATACATACATATATATAATATATATTTCATTATTTCAATTATTATATAATCATATTTCAATTACAATTTTATATTTATTACCCATATAACGTATTTATATTCACTATCTATATTACATTTCTATATCCCTCATTTTGAATATTCATTATCTTGGATATACATCTATACTAATTACCTTAATTACATATCTATATTTCTTAGTTCAATCAAGTATTTAAAAAAGTAGTTCAATAATATATTTTCAAATAAATAGTTTTATCATATATCTATCTTCATTAGTTAAATCTGGTATATGTAATCTCTAGTTCAATTATGTATCTGAGTAAGATATGAGGATACCAAATATCAAAGACAAATAGAATGAGAATAAGACGCCACTCTTGATCCTTCTTCTCGTAAATTACACTATAAGATATTTCCTTTTCATGTTATCTTGCTTACGAAGGAGGCAATACTATTTTTTATGCTTTATTTCCACTTGTCTTCTCATTGCTTGCCGATCTTGTGGCTTCCTCGAAGCAGCCACGAATTTCACCTTCATGATTATAACAATAGAATGAACGTGATACCGTAATCTATACGAACGTTGGACGGCGTAATACAGTAAACATTTAACCAAGGGAGGGATATTAAAAGGGAAATAAACAGTTAAGAAGTGGAAGAAAGTAAAATATTGATATTGCTTATCCTAATTTCATCACTTGAAATGTCTGAAAGACATAAATCGACTAACAAGTAAGGGATTGGGAATCCGAGTGGGTACAATATACGATAGAAATAAAGCCTGAAGTTGTCTGATTTCTTGTCAAACAAGATCTTATTATCATGATGAAGTGCATTATCCTACTGGCATCTGTATCCATTGCATTTACAACTGCATAGCCAACATCTTACAGACAGGATGGTTCCTATAAGAGTGTAGGCTTGAATTTGGCTCACGATTTCGTCTTGCCAACAATTCCAGGAATTCAACTTCAAGTGTCTTCCATTCCTCTACCCATACCAACGTTGCGCCAGGAGTTCTTCAGAGTTCCACTTCCTGGTCTGACATATCAGGAAAACATCGTCCGTGGATACTAAGGCTCAATGCAAAATAATGTACATGAATGCCGATACTGAATAAACTATAAAATTCCATATCCAATATTTTTATCATATACTTCCATATCTATTAATTAAATTAGATGTTTATATTCATTACTTCATCTCATTCTTACATTCATTATCTACATCACATTCTTATATTCATTATCTACATCACATTCTTACATTCATTATCTACATCACATTCTTACATTCATTATCTACATCACATTCTTACATTCATTATCCACATCACATTCTTACATTCATTATCTACATCACATTCTTACATTCATTATCTACATCACATTCTTACATTCATTATCTACATCACATTCTTACATTCATTATCTACATCACATTCTTAAATTCATTATCTACATCACATTCTTAAATTCATTATCTTTATGATAACATTTCTATATTTCGTTTATATGTATATATTCATTACTTTTCCATGATGAATATCTCACTTATATTTTTAGATTCAACAATCTTCACTACTACATTTATCATTCTAATTTCTTATTTAAAATGTATGTTTATATTGATCAGCTTAATTACACACACACATATATATGTATATGTATATGTATATATATATATATATATATATGTATGTATATATGTATATATATATGTATATATGTATGTATGTATGTATATATGTATAGATGTATATATGTATATATGTATATATATATATATATATATATATATATATATATATATATATATATGTGTGTGTGTGTGTGTGTGTGTGTGTGTGTTTGGGGGGAGGGGAAGTATCAATTATCTCCATCACATATTATATATATGCACATGTATATATACATATATTATATTATATATAGATTATATATATATCATATCTATCATATCTATCATTCATTTCTATATTCCGTTGTCTCAGTTACATTTCTATGTTCATTATCTCCGTTACATTCTTACATTCATTATCTCAATTACATTTCTATAGTTCGTTGTCTCGGTTACATTTATATATTAATTATCTCAATTACATTCTTATTTTCATTATCTTAATTACATTTATATATTAATTATGCCATTGTCACATTTCTAATATTATCTCAATCACATTTCTAATATTATCTCAATCACATTTCTAATATTATCTCAATCACATTTCTAATATTATCTCAATCACATTTCTAATATTATCTCAATCACATTTCTAATATTATCTCAATCACATTTCTAATATTATCTCAATCACATTTCTAATATTATCTCAATCACATTTCTATATTCTGTTGTCTCAATTACATTCCTATAGTTTGTTGTCTTAATTACATTTCTATAGTTTGTTGTCTCTATTACATTTCTATAGTTTGTTGTCTCTATTACATTTCTATAGTTTGTTGTCTCAGTTACATTTCTTTATTAATTATCTCTATTACATTTTTATTTTCATCATCTCAATTACATTTCTATATTCATTATGCCAATTACATTTCTATATTCATTATCTAAACTATATTCGTTATCGCAATTACATTGCTACATTTATTAATCATCTCAAATATACATATATATTCATTATCAGTTATGTATATATATATAAATATATATATATATGTATATATATAAATATATATATGTATATATATAAATATATATATATGTATATATGTAAATATATATATAGATATATATATGTATATATATAAATATATATATATATATATATATATATATATATATAATATATATATATATATATATATATATATAATATATATATATATATATATTTATATATAATATATATATATATATATATATATATATATATATATATATATATATCCGTCATCTCAATTATATTTTCATTATTTCATTATTTCATTTCATTGTTTTTTTTCATAATTTCTCTTATCATTTCAATTATTTTTATATGATTATATATATATATATATATATATATATATATATATATATATATATATATATATATATATATGTATGTATGTATATGTCGCTTATTCAGTTCTTGATTTTCTGTAGCAATTACTTTCATGGCCGGTTTCTATTTAATCATGTAATCATAAATGCTGATAATTTATATTTCTGTCCAACAGGTCTCGATATTGGTTCAAAACTGACAAGTGACTCTTGCGATCCAAGATTCAGCTACGATATATTTCACAAATGGACATAAAACAAGGAAAACGTGAAACAGATGGGAAGTGGAAGAAACTAAAATGTTTGAGGTTTCTTACCCTCAGTCTTCCACTAACAATTAAGGGATTGGGAATCCGAGTGAACGCAATATACGATACAAATAAGACGTGAAGTTGTTTGCCTTGTCAAACAAGACATCATTACCATAATGAAGTGTTTTATCCTACTGGTATCTGTATTCATTGCATTTACAACTGCACAACCAACATCTTACAGGCAGGATGGTTCCTATAAGAGTGTAGGCTTGAATTTGGCTCACGATTTCGTCTTGCCAACAATTCCAGGAATTCAACTTCAAGTGTCTTCCATTCCTCTACCCATACCAACGTTGCGCCAGGAGTTCTTCAGAGTTCCACTTCCTGGTCTGACATATCAGGCAAACATTGTGCATGGATACTAAGGCTCAATGCAATACAATGTACATGAATGTCGATAATGAATAAACTATAAAATTACATATCCATTATTTTAATTATATACCCCAATATTTACATTATCTCCATCACATTCTTACATTCACTATCTTAATTACATTGCCATAATGAGTACCTCACTCCATAATAAGCATCTCACATTTCTAGATTCATTATTATAACCATATTGTTACAATTCTATTCATTATGCCAATCAGATTTCTATATATATTATGCCAATTAAATTTTTATACTGTGCCAATTAGATTTCTATATATATTATACCAATTAGATTTCTATATTCCATTTCTATATGCCATTTAGATTTCCATATTATGCCATTTAGACTTCTATATTATACCATTTAGATTTCTATATTATACCATTTAGATTTCTATGTCATGCCATTTAGAATTCTATATTATGCCAATTAGATTTCTATATTCATTGCGCTAATTAAATTTCTATATTCATTATGTAGAATACATTTATTATCTCAATTATATTCGTTATCGCAATTCCAATGCTACATCCAATATTTCCATTCTTCTAAAAAATGCACATATATTAATTATCTCAATTATATATATTCATATCCATCATCTCAAGTAAATATTTAGTGTCGCAATCAATCAATCAATCAATATATATATATATATACATATATACATATATTTGTATATATATATATACGCATATATGTATATGTGCATATATATATATATATATATATATATATATATATATATGCATATATATATATATATATATATATATATATATATATATATATATATATATATATATATATATGCATATATATATATATATATATATATATATATATATATATGCATATATATATATATATATATATATATATATATATATATATATATATATATATATATATATATATACAGATATATGGTCGACCTGATTGATAAAGTTATATGTTTATACCAGTGAAGAAAGCACACACACACATACACACACACACACACACACACACACACACACACACACATATATATATATATATATATATATATATATATATATGTGTGTGTGTGTGTGTGTGTGTGTGTGTGTTTGTATGTGTGTGTTTTTTTCTTCACTGGTATAAACATATATCTTTATC
>NW_028234420.1:14061198-14063698 GCF_977035675.1 Penaeus japonicus
TATCTAAAATGTTTATTTCAATCATCTCACTTATGTATCTATATTCATTATCTCAAATATATTTCTATATCTATCTTAATATATATGTAGCAATTAGTTCAATTATATATATACATATATATATATATATATATATATATATATATATATATATATATATATATATATACATACATACATATTCGTCAGCTCAATCATTATCTCAAATATTGTTATATAATCATAATTTAATTACATTTATATATCCATCCTCCCAATTACATTTCTATATCTATTATCTCAATAACACTCCTATATCTATTATCTCTCCTATATCCTCCATTCATTATTTCAATTATGCATCTATATTCATTATCTCAGTTATACATCTATTTTCATCACCTCAATTATATATCCATATTCCTTAGTTCAATCATGCATCTATGTTCATTAGTTCAAGCATATATTTATAATCATTAGTTCAATCATATCTATATTCATAAGTTAAATCATGCATCTATAATCGTTATTTCATGAGGATATGAGGATACCATATATCAAAGTAAAAGAAAATGAGAATAAGACGTTACTCTCGATCCTCGTTAATGTAACTTGTATTATAACACATTCCCTTTTCAAGTTCTCGCACTTATGAAGTTTTCTTACATTCGGTTGTCTTCTCACTGCTGACCGACCTTGTGACTTCTTACAAGGTGCCACGCGTTGCCCTAATTAATGTGATGCTGCAATCTATACAAACGCTATCACCCTTTTATCAAGTGAAGGATATTAAAAAATGAAAAAGTGAAACAATTAAGAAATGAAATAAAATATTTAATGTTGCTTACCCTCATTCCTTCACATGAAATGTCTAAAAGACAATAAACGACTAACAATTGAAGGATTGGGAATCCGAGTGAGCCTCACAATATATGATACAAATAAAGCTTGAAGTTGTATTACTTCTTGTGCAAAAACAGATCATTAACATAATGAAGTGCTTTATCCTACTGGTAGTATCATTCATTGCACTTACAACTGCACAACCAACGTCCTACAGGCAGGATGGTTCCTATAAGAGTGTAGGCTTGAATTTGGCTCACGATTTCGTCTTGCCAACAATTCCAGGAATTCAACTTCAAGTGTCTTCCATTCCTCTACCCATACCAACGTTGCGCCAGGAGTTCTTCAGAGTTCCACTTCCTGGTCTGACATATCAGGAAAACATCGTCCATGGATACTAAGGCTCAATGCAAAATAATGTACATGAATGTCGATAATGAATAAACTATAAAATTACATATCCATTATTTCAATTATATACCCCAATATTTACATTTCTATATTCATTACCTCCATCACATTCTTACATTCACTATCTTAATTACATTGCCATAATGAATACCTCACTCCATAATAAACATCTCACATTTCTAGATTCATTATTATAACCATATTGTTACAATTCGATTCATTATGCCAATCAGATTTCTATATATATTATGCCAATTAGATTTCTATATATATTATACCAATTAGATTTCTATATATATTATACCAATTAGATTTCTATATACATTATACCAATTAGATTTCTATATGCCATTTAGATTTCTATATTATGCCATTTAGATTTCTATATTATGCCATTTAGATTTCTATATTATACCATTTAGACTTCTATATTATGCCATTTAGATTTCTATATTATGCCATTTAGATTTCTATATTATGCCAATTAGATTTCTATATTCATTACGCTCATTAAATTTCTATATTCATTATGTAGAATACATTTCTATATTTATTATCTCAATTATATTCGTTATCGCAATTCCAATGCTACATCCAATATTTCTATTTATCTCAAATATACACATATATTAATTATCTCAATTATATATATTCATATCCATCATCTCAAGTAAATATTTATTGTCGCAATCAATATATATATATATATATATATATATATATATATATATATATATATATGTGTGTGTGTGTGTGTGTGTGTGTGTGTGTGTGTGTGTGTGTGTGTGTGTGTTTTCTTCACTGGTATAAGCATATAACTTTATCAATCAGGTCGACCATATATCTGTATCAATTACCTTAATCTTATATATAAATATACATATGTATATATATTCATATGTATATGGATATGCATTTATATATATATGGATATGTATTTATATATATATGGATATGCATTTATATATATATGGATATGTATTCATATATATGGATATGTATTCATATATATATATATATATATATATATATATATATATATATATATATATATATATATATATTCATCAGCTCAATTATTATTTCAGTTATTGTTAAATCATTCTATAATCTCTCACTTACATAAATCATTATTCTATATTTATTATCTCAATTGTATTTCCAATAAAAATATTTATTTACATTTCCATAATAAATATCTTCCTTACATATCTTCAATAAATATCTCCCTTACATTTCCATAATAGATATTTCACCAACACTCCGT
>NW_028234420.1:14071198-14078698 GCF_977035675.1 Penaeus japonicus
AATGGATATCGGACAACACACAAAATTATTATTATTTGCAAACATTATAGGTAAATAATACTTAACTCAGGTATTTTATTGTTTTACATGAGTTACCGACTTGATTTACTTCAGTTTTCTCTGAAGAGACCACTTGCTGCCCATCAAACGCATTACTCTGATTGTGACTATATACTTCAATAGCCTTTGATTACCAGTCTGCCCTGAGATTGAACATAAAAATACACCCAATATACTTTTTGTTGTTTAAATGTTTTACATGTCAAACACTTTGTAAATTCATTTTCTTACGAGTTAAAAAGTAAATGTAATCCAAGCCAAAGGATTCAAACAATTATTTACCACCCATTTATCAAAGCTACATATGGTGGTATTTGTTTTATATTTTCACGCATGAAATGGAGTCTCGAAATATGCAGTATATTATACATTATAATCTTACTTCAATGTTACATAAATTTTGTTGCAAACCATCATTGAGATACTCTTTAAACGGTTCAATGAGACATAAAATAAAAATCAAGAAAATATTTGGCAATTTCGCCATTCGGCGATGGTTCGCGCATGCGTGTTGGCGCCCCAACAGGATAGGTTGGTACGCGTGGGCGGGTGATGCTCTTTGGCAATAGAACTTGAAATACGACAGCAAATTATTGCGAGTTTTTGGCAGTTATTGCAGATAATGACGCTGCAGATAAGGCCTATATGTGTGTGTGGTTTCCTTTTAACTGCTGCAGTTTCCTATCAAATCAATGGCAATCCCTTGGTTTGCATGACTGACGAACCTCTAGCTCGGAACTCCCGTTTTTTATGTTAAACAGAAAACGGGATCGAAATGCAGTGTTGGGTGACTGGGGGAAGTTTTGGACCGATATGTAAAGAATATCAGGATTTTTTAGTTGGGAAACGTCGACTGTTTTGTTTGCGACGAATTTAGCATTGATAAAGGGAATGTTGGGGGACTATTATGTTCTAATTTCCGTAATGGACATTCATTCGAACTTTCATGTAATATTTGATTCATCATATTGTTACTGGAAATGAGCTACCACTTTTTGTTGCTATGTTGATATACTTCTTGCATAACCACATTGTAAGTTTTATTCATCTATCCATATTGTTTGGTGTAAGCCTGCATATTACTAATGGCCCCCGGTACTTTATCATCACTTAATCGAGTCATTAATGTCAATAAACCGCAACATACTGATTATTATGAAAGCTACTATCACACCTACATGCAATATGATGTTATGTAACAATAATATTCTAAAGCCACTGAATGGTTTCATATCGGCCTGCTCTGAAAATTGCCGGTTGATATCTGCGGAAATCAATAACCGGTTGCCGGGCAAGTAGATAATTTGGGAAAGTTTTTTTTGTTCAGTGTTCGATGTAAAATACAGATGTAATATTATATCATACAGCTTTTTTTAAAAGTCTCACATACATTTGTATTGAAATTTTGAGAGCGACGCATGGGGGGGGGGGGCGAATACCATATGCATCTATCAGGATGACGATACACCATAAGTTACTTACCTTTACGAATATCTATCATCGACATTACCCATAAATACACTCCTCTATATCCTCGCAAATTCAAAGAATCGAAAGGATTTCCCGCCAATGATAACCTTTTCAAAATATTGCAGTGTGTGGTGAGTGTCATCACCTTGAAAAAAAACAAAAACAAGAACGGCGTCGTGTCCTAGAAGCGATAATACAAAAATCTGAAAGATAGCTTGCCTACCGTAATTATAGCAAACTTCGAAGGATAGACTAAGCTCTTGTGATAGACGGGAAGGTATATTGAGTTGAGAAACGCACTGTTATTCAAATTAAGCCGAGGGTTTAGTTGGAAAAGCAAATTCGAAATCAAGGTAGGTCCTGTACAACCCCTTTCGTGTTTTGGTTTTTGTATCTGAGATTAAGGTTGCCTCTCTTAACCCTCTTTGACTCTGCTTGTCACTTTGCAGATGAATTTTATCATTTGAGAAACACAATTTCTCAATGGTTTAACGCTAATTTTGGGGAAATTTGGTCATTCTATGCTTAAGTTGTGCATTGTCAATACTGATGAAGTGATGTCAGCTTCCCAGTACAAGATAAACTAGATAAAATCTACAAATTGACGAAGTCTAAGGCAGTTTTGTGTGATATTTCAATTGTAAGTTATATATTCCATAAATTATAACCGACCACATGCAATGCTACGAATCAACCAGCCGATTACCCCATTAGCAGCGGATGGCTTGATTTGGTGCAAAGGCAGAGTCGGTGATAGATGCAGTTGGCATCATGCCAGACATGTAAAACAGTATCCTACTGCACAGAACTTTTTTTAATACCGCGACCAATGGGTTAAAGTCACCATTTCATAATCAGCCAATGAAAATAATATCTTTGTCTCTCTCAAGAAATGAACACCAAAAGACCATCAGGCTTACTAATTTACTTAAAATGCCGAGGCTGCTAGATACCACTAACAAGATTTTGTCTATATGAATTACAGAACTTGTAGACCTCTCTGGCAATTTTTGTTTATACAAGGAACACCATTATTATTGCCGTTTGTGGTTTCTGTAGTCCAAAACTAATATGTCTGGACAGTAGAGATCAAAAGTTATCCATTAATCCCAAATTTCATAGTATTAGTAGCATTTAGCTTTTCTTTAGAATGATGTCCTATCACGTTATGGCCTCATCCCATAGTAACATACGTATCTACTCGGTGATTTTGCATCTATATAGACACATTTTTCTAGGCTTGTCCAAAGAAATTAAAATAATACAAAAAATACAAAAAACGCCTCACAGCATAGAATTGGGCGGGTAAAAAGCACTCTGTAGCAGCCAGCATTAGGCAAATAATCACCCAAACGCAAATGGGTTAAAGGACACCCATGCTTCTGCCATTATACTCAATGAATGTTTTTTAAAATGGAACTGTTTTCTCATAATCATATTGTCTAAATTTATCCAAATCCGCTTAAAACTTGGTGTGGTGGAAAGCCTACAGTCGGAAGTCTAACTCAGTAGTGATACAGTGACAGGTGATCACTGTTGTCCTTTGCCAGATCATTAACAGGTGGTCTGGCATGCCACTTTTAGAGATTTACTCCTTTATTTTTAAGGTGTATTTATGATATGAATAGATTGCAACAGAAATGGAGGTTAGATATAGTAAAGTCACGATGACACCCATCAGAAAAAGAAATTTCATTTTGATTTGCTTTCTATAATTAATATAATCTTTTTTCCTTCTTATTTTTATTTTAGCTTTATCTTAGAATTAGCTATCAGTTCTATGTATCGCTATCCTGTTTACCTTGTACAAAATGTATATCTTAAACAGTAAATGTAGCCTTTTTTTTTATTATTACCACCAATTTCTTTTATAGGATTCATGTTTAAGCTTGATTGCCTTCATATTCAAGTTTTATTCCATTGAACTAATGTATCCACTTGTGGATGATTACCGTGTGTTCTTTTCCCTATCCCTGGCTTCCATTCTATCTTTCATTCTCTCTCTCTCTCTCTCTCTCTCTCTCTCTCTCTCTTTCTCTCTCTCTCTCTCTCTCTCTCTCTCTCTCTCTCTCTCTCTATCTTTATCTCTCTCTCTCTCTCTCTCTTTCTCTCTCTTTCTCTCTCTCTTCTCTTTTCTCCTCTCTCTCTCTCTCTCTCTCTCTCTCTCTCTCTCTCTCTCTCTCTCTCTCTCTCTCTCTCTCTCTCTCTCTCTCTCTCTCTCTCTCTCTCTCTCTCTCTTTCTCTCTCACTCTCACTCTCACTAACTATCTATCTATCTCTATATCTTTATCTCTATCTCTATCTCTCATCCCTCCCCTTCATCTCATTCTGTCTTTCAAAATACCTTCTGATTTTGATTTTCTTATTAATGATTGTGACTTTTACAGATGAGGTTGTAAACGACAATCCGCAGCAAGAATCATGGCTGAAGTTATTGACCTCTCCGATGATGATGTAAGGATGATGTTTATGAAATCGTACAAATATTCACCACCCAGACAAGCTCAGGTTGATGACCCTTCATAAGGTTCTTTTGGGTTGTTGATTCTTTGAAATGTGACATATGCGTCGATATTGTTCATGAAAACTTGACTTTTAAAATTCAGAGGATATTTTTTCTTTTATATACTTTGCATAGGACCTGACACGGAAAATTACATGTCAGCTTTTATACACTGGCATAGGAACTACTCACCTGACTAATTATAACTGAATGGTCCTGTCAGTGACTGTATATATAAGAAATAACTAAATAGTTATCATCCATCCTCATTTCCCTAAATCACATGAAGTCAAGTTGCATTATATATTATGTAAAATACTACCAGTGATTGCCATCTGTCAATTCCACTGTCTTATATAAACATTCAGTTGGAGTGATCACATTCATGGGGTTATTGATGTATGTATTTAATGATTAATAAAAATCATATCAGAGTTGGCTTATAGGTTTGTAAAAGCATGATGGTCTTACTAGTAGTATTTTTTAACATTAATATTACATGTATTGTGAGAGTCGTTTGCAATTCTTCAAAAATAGTTAGGTTTAGGAATATAAAAAGGGGACGACTTGCACAAGTTATATATATATACGATTTAAGTTAGTAGTCATTTTGAGATATTTTATAAAATCCTTGTGATTTTATTGCTGTCACTAAACAAATAACTTGTGATGCTTCACAATTTTGCCTTATTTAACTGGGATATTCCATCAGTAGCAAATCCAGAAAATCTAACAGGGTGTAGCTGAAATTGACTAGCATCAAAAGTTAGATTCCATAAGCTAGGGGCTTTGCAATGTGCATCAACTCTCTAAGGAGGAAGGTCTAGCATTTTAGTGACAGTTCCCAATCACTTTTATGTTGATGAATCTTATCACATGACATTATTAGTACATAGGAGATCCAGGTTCTTATATGAGGAAAGGAGTTACCTATCTACATATGTATGTGTTTATAAGCAGATACAATTTCAGCCAATATTTTGTAACCAAATTTAGTATAACTATAAATCACCAAGGTATTTCTATATCTCTAGTTTTATTGTTATTCATCTGATTTTTCAGATTTTGGTGGATGAGGTGGCTATTAGTAAAGTTGTGCCTCCTACGCTGAAGAGGCCCTTCAGATGCCTCAACTCAGACTGCCGCTCTGAGAAAGATTTACTTCGGGCAGATAAATATATCCGCAGATTTTATGGGGTCCTATCATATCCAAAGTAAGCATTCTAACCCATCCATATCAGGTTTTGTTAATCATATTATATATTTATCCATTTATTTACCCTTTCTAATGGTATCAAGGCCAGCATAATTGCTATCCCAAAGACAATCAAGTTTGCCCATTAGGTAATCAGTATTATCAACCTATGTGTTAGTACATAGGAGATCCAGGTTCTCATATGAGGAAAGGAGTTACCTCATAGCTGACAGAGGCCGTGCCGCCTTGTGCATATAGCCCAGGCAAAGCGACATCTTCGTAAATCTGTCTGAACTGAACTGAACTATGTGTTAGTACTACCAGGGATTTGGTAATTTTGCAATCCCTAGATATGATGCAAGAAATTGCTTGATTTTATTATATTTTATATTTCTACTAAACAACCAGTATTTACTTGATTGATATCATCTTAACCTGTTAATGACTGGGGCAGACTTGGCTCTGCCTGGACATTCCACCAGGGTATTTCAAAATGCACAGGCCAGCTGCTGCTGCATGACCGATAACCAGGTGAGACAGCCAGACAAATACCATGACATGGCTTCACATCTGCGGAAAAACCAGCCAAGCCATGACGTGAATGTCAAGTCACCTGTCGTTAAGGGGTTAAGTTGTATATCATTTATACATGTTATCATTTCTCATTATGCAAATAAAAAAGAATTGTATAATTCTAAAAACAGAAAGAAACGAGTGTGCCACAACTGCACCGTAGAGGCTAAAAATCAACAAGACTCCCTAATTGACACATTAAGATCGGGACGGCTTCTGCTGGCTGAAAAACTTCCACCTCCAAGAGAGACTGTGGTGCTCACAGACTCCGACTCTGATCCATCGGACAGTAAGTATAAGATTATGCATTATATCTTGGGAATTTATTGTTGTGTGTGTGTATGCTCATTGTGTATTTGATATTGTCATACTTGTCATGTTTTTATGTTTGTTTGTTTTTGTTTTGTTTTTTTCATATATTCTTATTTATTTATATTTTTACTATCATCAACATTTTTATATTTTTATAATTGATTTTAATCATGTTTTCTCTGATTGTAGTATCAGCATAAGCATTGATGTAGTTAGAATAACTGTCATTAGTAATTTCATAAGAATTTGCACTTGCTTTTCAATGGAACACCTCAAACATTTTGCAGATGAAAAACTTAGCGACGATTCAGATTACGAGTTCGCCACCGAAGATGGAAAAACCATTGAAGACACAATTGCCGAAATCACCCAAGAACTCGGCTTGGACACCCAGATAACAGACGGCATGAAGCACCTTGAGGAGCGGTTCCTGGCCTTAGAAGGTTAGCAATTTCCACCTGTATGAATCTCATGGGGAGGGACAATTATGAATTTATGTACAGTTTAATCTCATTGCAATTTTGTTTTTTTTTATAACTTTGTATCCGTGACATTTGTAATATGTATATTATTTTTTCTTTCTTTCTGACAGAGGGTTATGGAAAACAAAAAGAAGAATACGAGAATATTGAGTCTCAACTTGATAATTTGCGCAAAGATTTCTACAATAGCTTCCGGCCAGAGATCATGGTATGTAGTTTATTATGCATCTTATATTTTATAAATGTTACTGTTTTTGTGTGTGCTTTAAATTTCACATATAAGTAGGATTGAAAAAAATGGAAAAGTTAAAATCAGAGTAAGTTAATTTGATGTACTTGAAATATACAATGGGGATATTTGTCACTTCAAGGATAACTTGTTCAATACTGTGATTCTCATCCAATAGCTATTTGGTTTCAGGGGATGGATTCATAGTCAGGAGGAATTAGGAAAGGGGATACTTAATTCACTCTAGTTTTATGGGTGTATTAGTCTTAAATTATGCCGTTGTCCTTCGCATGTATAGAATAGTTTATGCAGTAGTGAGTGTCTTTTCAGTTCCTTTTAAGTATCTGTTAGTTATATCAGTCTAGGTAGGCATAGTTTAATTGTTTAAAGTAACCAAAAATTGCATATATTCCACAGTGGCAGAAGGCTCTTGACATTGGTCCTTCTGGAACAGTGGTGCACCAAGAACTGGTAAGTTGTTGATGTTTTAAATTCTGTTTACATTGATTTCTATGATGTGTAGTATGAAAATGGTTATGCAATATTTACTGAATTAATTTTGCTTTCTAAATTGGAAATATGATTTCTAGCTGATATTCCTTTTTAACTGAAGGTATGTTTAAGAATCAAAGTTATTAATGAATGAGAATATTTATCACTTCATGCAATTTATATT
>NW_028234420.1:14081198-14093698 GCF_977035675.1 Penaeus japonicus
GGTGGTGGAAAGCTCTGGTGAAAGAGGTAGATGGTTCTCTAGTGAAGATGTATTTCCCAATGGACGGAAGATCAGAATGGATTTACAGGGGATCCACTCGACTCAGCCCGCTCTTCAACAAGAAAATGAACAGTCAAGCACAAACAAAACAGCCACAGAAGACTATACGACGTCGTACAGTGGCTGTACCTGGAACAGTAAGTCATAGGATATTTGATTGTGTATCTGATTCTTTTGATATGCATTTTGTATGAGATGTAAGCGAATAATCAAAAGAAATGGAGTTCTAAAACATGTGTTTATAAAGCAGCAATACATCACTTTTGCAATTAACGAAATATCTGACCATCAGAACCAATTTCATAGCCTGTGCAGTGAAGGAACTTATAAAACCTATTTTCAGAAGCAATTCTATCAACAAAAAACAGTGAGGCATTAGTACCACTGTGCTTTCTAGACCATCAAATAGGCTGTGTAAAGGATCTTGTTATTTTGTTACATTGATGTCCTTTTGTGCACTTTCAGGCAGTTGTGGAATATGGAACATTTGGCCAGGGCTTAGATGCCGAGGCCACAGCTCCTGGTAAGGAGGCTCTTGTACTCATTGGTTATGATAACAACAAGACAGGTAAAGAATCCAAAAGTTGGAATGCTCTATACGTAAATTTGGTTGTTATTTATTTACTATTACTATTACTATTATTAATGTTATCATTATATCCTATTTTACTAAAGGAAGTAGTTGTGGTTTCAGGAGTTTGATTTGGGAGTAAGTTCAGTTTGCTTTGTATGTTAGATTTTTTTCTCTGCTTAGGAAAGCAATAAAGAAATTCAAAGTGTTGACACACCAAGGTGTTTATTGCTTTCCTTTTAATTGAACTTTGCCTGTAAGTTTTATTCTTTATGGCCTGTCATATATTTTCCTATTAAATGACTTGTTTGAAAGTTTGTAGCAAGTTTGTGTTGAGTTCTACTAATATTGATCAATATATTGGAAAAGCCACATGTTATAGGAGACTGCAAACATTCACATAATGGAGAAAAGTAACATTATAACTTCCATGCCTTCACTCACCCTTATATTGTAATCCATGCCAGGATAGTTAGCACAGTAGACCACCTTCTGAGTAACTGAGAGCAGCTGTTATCTCAACTGCTTTTCTTAACAAGGCAGTATAATATGATGGCTCACCAATATTCTTAGCATAAGAAATAATTTCTCTGTATATGTATTTCATGTTTACTAACACACACACACACACACCCTCCCTTCCCCCTTTCCCAATTCCTCCCTTCCCCCCTTCCCCCCTTCTCCCCTTCCCCCCTTCTCCCCTTCTCCCTTTCCCTCCCTCCCTTTTTCTTTCTCTCTTTCTCTTACTTTTTCTCTCTCTGTCTCTTACTTTCTCTCTCTTTTTTTCTCTTACTTTTTCTCTCTCTCTTTTTCTTACTTTTTCTCTCTCTCTTTCTCTTACTTTTTCTCTCTCTCTTTCTCTTACTTTTTCTCTCTCTCTTTCTCTTACTTTTTCTCTCTCTCTTTCTCTTACTTTTTCTCTCTCTCTTTCTCTTACTTTTTCTCTCTCTCTTTCTCTACTTTTCTCTCTCTCTCTCTTCTTTTCTCTCTCTCTCTTTCTCTACTTTTCTCTCTCTCTCTTTCTCTTCTTTTCTCTCTCTCTCTTTCTCTTCTTTTCTCTCTCTCTCTTTCTCTTCTTTTCTCTCTCTCTCTCTCTCTCTCTCTCTCTCTCTCTCTCTCTCTCTCTCTCTCTCTCTCTCTCTCTCTATATATATATATATATATATATATATATATATATGCATCTATTTGTGTGTGTGTGTATATATATATATATAATCTTTTCTCTTTTTCTCTTTCTTGTACATACATACACACACACACACAACACACACACACACACACACCACACACACACACACACACACACACACACACACACACACACACACATATATATATATAATATATATATATATATATATATATATATATATATATATAGATATATAGATATATATATTTATATATATTATATATATATATATATATATATATAATATATATATTATATATATATATATATATATATATTTATATATATATGTATATATATATATATATATATATATATATATATATATATATATATATATATATATATATATATATATATATGTCTGTACTGTTACCAGCTTTCTATATATATAGAATTGTTAATCAACTGCACTGTAACTAGAACTTTTGTGTGCATCTTATCACTTGCCACTAACCATGGTCTGGAAGCCATGTACCAGCTTTTAGAACTAGTTTATTTGTCCAGTTTTTTTTTTTTTTTTCTTCCATACAATTTTCACGAATAAAGATATAGAGAATAGTAAAATCACAAAATAGGCAATGTCAGTAAAAGAGAGGCAGATTTTTAATATGTCTCATTGTTTTTACTCTAGAAACAGGAGAACGTCGAGCTGTAGCAAGAAAGAGTACTATGTCACGGGCAGGTACTCCTCCTCGAGAAGTCCAACAAAGAATTGAGCAGGAATCTAAAGGTTTCACCAAAGTAAGTGAAATATTATGAAACTTTTTTCTTTTTCTTTTTTGAGAGAGAGTTTCACCATCGTGGCTTAGGTTTTGTCTGTAAGTTACCTCCACCTATCTTGCACCTTACATTGGTTACATTATATTTACACTCCCTTAGCCTAGGAATGTCCAGATGAGCCTCATTTTGTAATCAGCAATATAAAAGGTGACAAACTGCCATATCTTCTCTAATACCTTTCATGTTTTTGACCTGTTAGCTCAACAAGAAAGAAAACTTGAATTCTAATCAATTATAGATCAAAACATGGAAAAAGAAATTAATTTGGTATTTACATTAATTCACAGATATTTTTTTAATATCTTCAAGCTGATGTGTAATGTTTATTTTATTCATATCAGCTTTCAGATGTCAAATGTCAAATGGGAAAAAAGGTGTTTGGTTTAAATCATTTTGTAGATTCAGGCTTGTCTTTTCATATAAAGACAGGCATTTGATCTTTCAGTTTTAACTTTGGTGTTGATATATCCTCATTTAGATGTTATATGTCTAAAAGTGTAATAGGACTCAAGGATTGAAGTAAGTAAATATTTATATATATATATATATATTTTATTTTCAGAAACATACTCTTCAAGAGAAAACTATAAAGTTCACAAGACACATCTGTTCAAATAAGTGTTTGGGCCCAAAGGGTGACAACATGACAGATTACAAAGGATTCTCACCTCTTTTATATCCTATGATGTTTGGTTGGTACAGGTTAGTATTTTTCTTTTCTTTCTTTCTTTCTTTCTTTCTTTCTTTTTCTTTTCTGATATTCGAATTTGTAGCTAATGGGTTTGTGTCAGTTTCTTTATGGAACATTTGTTAATTGTCTTATAAACATTAGGTAAGTTGAATTCAAGCTTTGAAGTTTTGTCACTGAAGCACAACTTTCATCTGAATCTTGACACATTTCAATATGTAAATTTATATTTTCTATAAACAACTTTTTGACATTTTCATGCATGTCAACATTCTTTCAAAAAAATGAATAAATAAAGAGTAACTATGTTTTCTAAAACAGACATATTGTGAAACAGCGTCGTAGAACAATGGGACGCAATGAAGTTTATTATGTAGCACCATGTGGTCGAAGGCTGCGATCTATAGAAGAGGTCTTCCGTTATCTTCTTGATACCGAATCTAATCTTGAAATCGACTGCTTCACCTTCGAGTTGGTGGTAGATACCTCACACGAATGGGAGCCATTCAAAAAGATTGTCAACATTGACGTAAGTGTTCCTTTTAAGTAAGTTAAAATGTGTGAGTTGTGAATGGCCTGACAAGTGTTATGTGTGAGGCTATTGTTTATCTCATTCATTTGTATGTGAAGTCATATCTCCATGTAATATATTTGTATTGTAAGATATATTTTTGTTTTGTACTGATTTTTTTTTTTTTTTTTTGTTCTATTATTACTATTGTTATTATTATTGATCATTGTGTACCAGAACATTTTTTTATTAATGTTACTTATCAGTGATATTGATTATAGATATTGTTTATTGTTCTTTTTCCTATTTATTTTATGGATTTCCACATTTTACGTGTACATTATTTTGTTCTTGTAATTTTTGCAAAATATTTAATTGGTTTATAGTCTCATTTTTTGGAACTTCTAACATATAAATCTCACATATAAGTCAGACTTTCTTGTTACAGGGTAATGAGACAAGAAGAGAATTTTGTGTATTTGTTTAATTGTCATATTAATAAAGTTGCATTGTAGTGTAACATTTTCTCACAGGTTATTTTTTTGAGTGATTTAAATTTTGTGTTGTACTTTATTTGTTACCTCATATAGCTTTGTTGTTATTTTATAGTCTTTGTTATGTTTCTTTATCATAATTGATATTATTCTTGTCATTATCATGATTTTTATTGTTTTTATTAAGCAAATAGACTTCTTACAGCAAAAAAATTTATATCCATTTCTCAGGATGTATCCATCGGTGAAGAAAATGTACAGATCTCATGCGTCAATTCTTTGGACGAAACCGCACCTCAGACTCTGGTGTACAGCAATGTCCGACTTCCAACGGAACACGTGCCACTGAACCTAGATCCGAAATTCTTGGTCTGTTGTGACTGTATAGACGACTGCCAGGTAAGAGATTTGCTTGAGAAGATTGTTCTAACATATGCGAAAAAATGAGAGTGAGTGAGTGTGAATGGATTGGAGAGAGAGAGGGTTAATGATATGTGAATTGGGGAACTTTTATCAATTTTATGGTAGATTTATTTTGTTTTTTATTCTATCATTATCAACAAATAACAATACAATATTATATTTCAGGACAAATCAAAGTGCCCTTGTTGGCAGTTGACAATCCAAGGAACGCGGATTTTGGATCGCTCCGAGAACCCCAACACGGGATATCATTACCGCAGATTGTCTGAACAAGTACAAAGTGGTATTTATGAGTGTAATTCTAGGTATGTTTTATTATTAGTAGTAGTATTTTGTCCCATCCCCTCAAGTATTAGAATTGGTATATGTTGTTAAGACTTTCTTAATTGTGCTGGTGTTTTGCTGTATTTTGTTTGTAAATATCTTTTTCCTTCCTTCATTATTATTCTAAAGTAACCTTACAGGTGTAAGTGCAGCAACATGTGCTTAAATCGCGTCGTGCAACACCCATTGAGACTGAAGTTGCAGCTCTTTAAGACTGCGCGTCGAGGTTGGGGCGTTCGAACATTACATGACATTCCCAGAGGAGGTTTCATCTGTGTTTATGTGGGCAAAATGCTCAATGAGACCATAGCTAACGAGGTTTGAATTTCACAGCCTGTTTTCTATATCCCTTCAAAATTTTTGAGAATTATTTATGAAAAATATAATGTTCATATGACAATTTCTACCACAAGGAATATAATCATTACAATAATGAGAAATGTGTATTAAACCTTTTCTTCCCCCTCCCATTAGGAAGGCAAGATGATAGTGGGCGGAGATGACTACTATGCTGAATTGGATTATATTGAGGTCATGGAAAATGCCAAAGAAGGATATGAGGAAGAAGTAGAGAATATAGAGGAAGAAAATAGCAAGCTCTCCGTAGAAGGAAGTGCAATTGGTAGTATGAAAGAGTGTTATGTCGGGGGAGGGGGAGGGGGTTATATACATATATATGGTGATTTTACATCAGTTTTGTGTGATTATGTCTGGAGGTAATTGCATTAATACTCACACTGTATTTTTAATTTCTGATATTTAGTTACCATTTGAAGCATGTTTGCATTGCATATTTTTCATTTTTCTCGGTTTATTTTTTTCTTATACACCATATCCATATTTTGACTCTTATTTCCGATATTTTTATTGACGTTGTTTTCATGTGATTGTCTTTTATAATACTATTATTTTTGCCTTTGAACAGATAAACTGATATTTACTTGATGTGATTGTTGATATTTATATTTCCTTTTTTTATGCATTTGAACAGGAAAGCTTCTCTAATGGAAAAACAAAAAAATTGATAATCCATTTTTGTCAACATCATAGAAATGTATAAATGTTCTGTATACTGTGATGTTCAGTATCTGACAGTACTATCGTTTGGCTCTTAAGGATAGCAATACTGTCTTTTTTAAGATATGCAGAAGCCAAAAGAAAGGAAATGCTAGAAGTATTATTAATGAAAAGCCTTAATTTCTCTCCCTCCCTCTCCTAATCAGCTGGCTCAGATTCCACCGACAGCGATGGCTTCTATAGTGAAAATGAAGTAGACGACACGAAGGATGATCGTGACTTCAGCCATCCAACATACATGAAAAAGGTTGGACTAACCAAGAGAGAAAAGTCGGCACGTCTTCAGGAACGGTCGTCTCGCAATAACTTCCTAAAGAAGGGAAAAGGTAAGGATTTTGTAGTGTGAGACTTGAGGATGTGTACAGAATAAAGCTGCATATATACTTTAGGTATTGACTGAGCAATTTCCAGATGGTGAAATTTTATTGAAGGTGTTGCGTAGATAATGTATCTCCAAAAGTGATCGTGTGTGGCTAATAGACTTGTTAATATTTTAGACAGTTTTTTTGAATAATATAGACATGAGGAAATAATACATGATTAATTTTGGCAACAGCATGATGATTTAAAACTCTTACAAAGGACTACAAACACATAACATCAAAGAAGACAAAAAAAACTAGGGTTTTTGCATTGAAGAACCATTAGAAATCATCCAAAGAAATTGAAGAAAAAAATTGTAAATGCATTAAAGCAGAAAACACACACATACATAGCAGCATTCTTTGCACACAAGGTCCATACTCAAGAACCAACTCAAAATGAACATAGTATTTACTGACATTGCACTCACTATCATTCGAGACGTTCTCAACAAAAGATATTCTCTGTACAGATCCAAATAACATGTGTAGTTGTTTTTCATGTATTTAGATATACATGTAGATGTAAAAGTGCAATTTCTTTGTGCTGCAGAGAGCAAAGATGGAAGTGGATCAGGATCTGCTCCTGCGTCAGACGATGAAGCATCCAAGTCATCGCAGCCTGAGAAGCCAAAGGAATCAGAACCAAAGGAAGATTCAAGAGCTGAAGAAGCAGCTGATGATTTTGATGATGAAGATGAAGCTGGTAATTTTGACGTACCTGTTGTGTTTCTTTCTTTGTTTAATGGCCTTTATTTCATGATTTCATTATACCATGTGAATAAAGGGTTGGCAGTGTATTTTTTTCACATATTCACATGTATGTAGCATAATTGTTATCAAATTCTCAGATGAGAAGCAGCGCCGACCTCAAACCTTTGCTCCCAGTCAGTTGTTGGCTACACCTCCAAAGATGAAAGCAAACAAGAGCGTGAGAGAATATTTCGGTAAAGACGAAGCTGTGTATATCATGGACGCTAAACACACAGGCAATATTGGACGTTTCTTGAATGTGAGTATACAGTTATGTGATTAGGACATATAACCATGTGTGTAAAACATCCTTTTTATAAAGGAAATAGCATTAAAAACTAGTGCTTTAGCATTGTCTTTTAGGTACACTTGCACTCACATACATTCAGCTCAACAATTCATACTTTGATTAAATTCATGATTTTATTTAGCAATACAGTTAGTACTCTTTAATGAAACAAGCCAAATTCCCTTCCAGCACTCATGCGAACCAAACGTCTTCGTCCAGAATGTCTTTGTTGACACTCACGACCTAAGGTTCCCATGGGTAGCTTTCTTCGCCATCAGTAACATCCGCGCGGGCACTGAACTCACCTGGGATTACAGCTACGAAGTGGGCAGTGTTCCGGGCAAAACTAAGTACTGCTACTGCGGGGCCAGAAAATGTCGAGGGAGATTGTTGTAGAGTGTGTTATACTGTCTATTTATTTTTGTGATTTTAATTTTGTTATATCTTTTTTATCTCCTTTTTTTTTTTTTTTTTTCACATTTTGATTTTCTTATCAGGTTCAAAATGATGTTGCGCAAGATTTGACATGGTGGTTAGATTATGCCTGTAAGTTATGTTCAGGAGCTTTGTGTATCTGCAGTTTTCTAAGAATAATTGCACCTTTATTCTCAATGCGCGCCATAAATAAGTCTTGTTTAATCTGCATGTGTAGGTCACATACTCAATAGATTCACTAACTTAATAAATCTAATCACACTTCTCAGTTATTTTATTCCATATTCCAATTGTTGTTGTTGTTGTTTTTTTTAAATACTGACAATATACGGAAATCTTTACAGAGAACTTTAGAAATATATTATTAGTGTAGTGAACACATGGTAAGATATGATTTGGTATGCTGTCACAGTAAATTACAAAGAAATATACAGTATCTGAGTAATTTCGTGAGGTCCCATCAATTTTTTTAGTAAGAAAAATAGAATAAAGAGATAAAACAATCTCGTTTTCTGTTACCTTGTAGTCTGAAATCGTAACATTGACTATATTAGATGTCAATTTTTTTTCTTGCTCTCTACATTGTACTATTATCTATGCAGCATTAATAGAATCATTTCCATTTTATAAATTAATGAGATTAGCCTATCTGTGTTAGTTTCACCGGTAGCCTAGCAAGTTCCAAAAGAAATGTGACCGGTTTTGAAATGGGGCGCCATACCCCGTAGGTTCGCGTGACAAGCGGATTTTGTCATTTTTTAAAAGAATTCCTTCGAATATAAATGCACTTGAGTAAATAGAAGAGGAAACATATTTATAAGACGGATGCTGACCCAGTGTATTGTTTACATTTTCTAATGGAGCATAAAAGAGGTGTGTTTTCAAGTTGTGTCATATACTTTAGTGTATTTTAATGATTGTATTTACATGTCATCTGTTCCTCTCTCTCTAACCGCGCGCTAATGCCCGTGTCCGTGGGCGTATTTGGCGTAAATTGGCACTGTGTACTTAAAACAGCTGATATAAGTAGATCGTCAAGAGGACTACACAAGATGCGACGAATAAATGTAAACAACTGAATATTTGAAGCATTAAAGCTTTTGACCAGTTTCTTTACTGTTATCTTCTATCCCTATTATTCATGCACCGTTATTGTCACTTTAATGCACAATGCTTAATCACTCTATTATGACGTTCTCTGTCGGGAAAGATTAACTTCATTTAATGACTTTATAAACTATCGCGTGAGAACTTTTCAACGTCACTGCCTTGCTGATAAAAAAATAAAAAAAAATAAAAAAAAATAAATATGTAAATATATATATATATATATATATATATATAATGAAATACAGCCGTAAACATCCGAGAAACTAAAATTGCTTAACGTTAAAGAAAATATGTTTGGTCACTGCTACATACTTTTTTCTTTTCTTTTTTTTCAAAATATATTTACAATACGATGTGTAATGCTTTTAGTAAGATGCCGAGGTATGAATAAAATTTCCAACTGAATATTTTCTGAGTGGTACATTTTATTCGAAATTCACACGTGTATAAAACGAGTCAATATATTACTTACAATAATTGCTTAACACTAATGATTTCTGTAGGTTTAAATATAAATGTCATGAATATCAACAATAAATGATGTGTTACTATCAATTAAATACGCACAGGAATTCATAAAAATAATACTGGTTGATAGTCCTTTATGATAATCAGGAGACACATCTTGTTCCTGTAACTTTATAGATTTTCCACTTAAAAGTCAACAAAATATCTCGATATATATATGTGCTTTAAAGTCGTTGATAAATTAAGTCCTCAAATAATAACTGATATCAACTTATTCTCTAAGAACATAAACTCAGCACCAGCATTCAAAAAAAAAAATAAAGTGTCGCATTTCCCTAACCAGAAGCATAATGGCGGACGACCCCACTCTGTCATGGATCTCCACCATGTGCAGATGTGACAAGATGAGATGAGGCGTTTTCTTCCTTCACTCTCTGCCTCCCGTCTCCGGTGATCTCCTTAGAAATTCCTGTCGCCGAAGTTCGAGGAAAATGATTTATTAACGGACGATGAAGAGGAGGAGGTGGAGAAGGACTTGCTGATGCGAGATGTGGAGTCCATGGGGGGCATGTTACCGAAGTTGGACATATTGGATAAGTGGGACATGTCGGAGAAATTAGACATATTGCTGAAGTTCGACATTTCTGAGAATTTCGATGAGGCGTCGCTGAAGTGGGAGAAGTTGGACATATCACTAAAACCTGATCTGCCAGACATCGTCGAGCCCATGGAGTCGGTAGACATTTGCGACATGAGCGAGTGGCCGCGTCCCATAAGGTTCTTTAGATCCCCGAATCCTGTTGGGAAGTTGCCCGACTCGAGGAACCCAGGGCCGCCCATGGAGGAGCTGAAGGACTGTTTGACTGACGATGTCGACGAGGAGCTCTTCTTCACCGACATAACGGAGCCATCGGGCATATGCTGGATGCACGACTCGCTCACTTCGGCGGCATCAGCTGCTTCGGAACGCTTGAATTTGCCCTCCGGGTCCTCCTCGTGGCGAGACATTTTGGTGGAGGCTTCGCGTCGTGCGGCCTGGCTGTCCTTGTCGGTGATTTCAGCGGCGGTTTCGCGGTGTTCCATGAGCCCGTCCTGCTCCTGGACAACGTTGGAGGTCTGAGAAGTCATGACGCGGCGGCCGTTCTCCTCCGTGATGCTCACGCTCGTCTGGTTTCCGGATCCTGTTCCAGCTGATGGGGCTTGCGTCATTGGCTGCGGAGGCTGCTGGGGAGCAGATGGACGGGCCTGCTGGTACATGGTCTGAGATGGCTGCTGAGGCATCTGCTGGGGCATCTGCTGAGGCATCTGCTGTTGCATCTGTTGAGGCATCTGCTGGGGCATCTGCTGAGGCATTTGCTGTTGCATCTGTTGAGGCATCTGCTGAGGCATCTGCTGGGGCATCTGTTGAGGCATCTGCTGGAACATTTGCCGAGGAGGTTGTTGGAACTTCGGTTGCTGGAACATCTGCGGTTGAGGCTGTTGGAACATTTGCGGTTGAGGTTGCTGGAACGTTTGCTGGGGATGGCCCTGCGGCATCTGTTGAGGAGCTTGCTGTGGTTGCTGAGGCATGCCCGGCGGTCCCTGTGTGTACATCGGCTGCGGCGTTGGCTGACTCGGGCTGGTCACGTTGAAAGTTACTTCGGATCGGACAGGAGCTGCCTTTTTGTTGACGTCGAATTCCATAGTGGAGGAAACGCGTGACGATTCAGAGCCGGCCTCGCTGGGGGCGGGTGACGTGCAAGTGCTGGTCTTCGTGGAGCCGAAGCCAGAGTCACTAAACATCAGTTTCTCCCGCATCTCCTTCGGCAGACCCTCGAAACCGTCAAGAGAAGATCCTTCGAAGCTAGAAGACGACTGAACAACGGTCCTGGAGGAAGTACTCTTGAAGGAGGAAGTGGAGTTGTTGTCACTTTGCTGTGAAAAGGATGATGATTGCTGGACGCTGGAAGACGAGTTGCTCGCCTTGGGTCCCGGGGTAATTGCAGCGCCTTCCTGTTGTGTAAAGGATAGTACGTCGTCAATATCATTTTACGGAGGCTTATTGAAGAGAAAATATAACACGAATTACAACGAAAGATGAGGATGCACGAACGCTTTAACCTCACACAGAATTATCAAAATCATTCTCAGTGACTTGCTATTTTATTATTCGTATTTTTAGAATCTAAATCTTCCAATCCTTAATTTGTCGCACAAACAAATTATCAGTATCATCAATGTGCTAACCTTCTTTGGCGCTTTGATGGTTAAAACCCCATCCTTGGACAAAGCAGTGGTCACTTGGTCGATGTCAGCAGCCGGAGGCAAAGAGAACTCCTTGTAGAAGGACTTGCTGGAGGTGGAGCTTCCGTCCTCAGACACCTGCGAGTGAGCATGGCAACGATGAACTCTTTACATAAAAATAGGTTAATAGATATCATTAAAGAAAGTATAAGCTCAGGATAGATATGTATGTATATGTATATATATATATATATATATATATATATATATATATATATATAAAGATAGATAGATAAATAGATAGGTAGATAGATATATTATTTTGTACTGTAAAATGTAATTTTTCTATGATTCACCTATTGACAAAGCCTGCATCTTTCTCTCTGAGAAATTAACCCACTCGAAAACAAGCATCGGAACCTACCATCAATATACACCATATGATATAACCCCTTTTACAACTATCCCTCAAAGGTCTGCAATGCTCACCTTCTGGTACGATCCCTCGACCACAATTCGGTCGTCAACTGCCCTCACTTGCAGGTCCCGAGGGTTGAAGTCCTTCACGTCCATGACAGCCTGGAAGGAAAGTGGACGTGTTGCTTGATTTTGCTTTCGGAAAGGGAGGGCGATGGGGTGTTATGGTGATGGTGATGGCGGGGATGATGGTGGTTGTGGTGGTGGTTATGGTGGGGGTGGTGATGGTGATGAGGATGATTGTTGTGATGGGGATG
>NW_028234420.1:14098698-14106198 GCF_977035675.1 Penaeus japonicus
AACGCATTGTTCGTTAAATATGAGAACATTAATGGCCAAGAAGGTTTAATTATGTGGAGCAGGAAGCTGAAACAGGTAATAAACAAGGTCGTTCGGAGCACCAAGCGCGCGTTATTATAATCGCCAGCGGATTTCGCTTCGTCAGCAATGCATATGTGACGGGCCAACGCGTGGTGCACCGAGCCAGCAGCATCTCCATCACCCAGACTCACTCACGTCCTGGCCGGCTGCTGTTGGCGAGGACGCGGCCGTGATGTGACTTGCGTGGTCTGTAAACCCCCCCATTAATGTCTGGCTCGCACTCCCCTCCATTCTTCCGGTCACTAACCTCCTTCAGAATGCTACTTGCCTTGTCTCCGTCCTCCTGTCACTCGAGGAATCAGTAGTATTCCTCGTCAGCTGCTTGAGGCTGACGTGACTTTGTTTATACCACACTTTCCCGGCTGTCAAAAACATGCCAATCACCCCTCCAGGATGCCCCACCCCCACGCCCGCCCGAACATCTCTCGCGTCATGCCCTTAAGACTCGCTTTCGGCCACGCCCCTCTATAATGACTTCATCCATCAGGGCGGGGATATTGTTATGAAACTCCGCCTATTCTCTGAAGCGGAGACTTACTGTTTCCATTACACCAGTGGCGATGGAGGAAGGAGGAAGGAGGGGGGAGAGGGGAGGGAAAGTGCGAGTGGAAAGCATTTGACAGCTGTGGCTCTGAGTGATGGGGCAAGGGGTAGATGGAGGGAGGTGGGCAGTGAGAGGGAAAGTGAGGGGGGAAGGAGGGATAATGAAGTAAGAAGGGGGGAGGGGGGGCGAGTGTGTAGGCGAAGAAAGTATTGAGGCGTGAGTATTTGCGAGGACACCGCCCTGAGGAAGGACACAGGGAAATAATTTTCCTGGCAAGAAAGGGGCACGTGTTTCGGACGGCGATTTAACAGGGTTGGTGTTGGAGATATTCTGATGTATATATGGAAATGGACTTATGGATCATAGTAATAGTCTGTGCACAAGAATCAATGTCTTATTCAATATCAGGAGCCCGTGTGCAAACAACATTTAGAAAGAAAGCATAAGTTTCATCTTACTCTACAGAATTAGAGATAATGTACATGGCCATAACCTTAATGATTGTTAGAAGAATGCAGTACATATAGTAAAGAGAAAGTGGAGGCATAGAGCTTATAAACTATCTTACTACCTTACTCTGCCAGTAGACCGGAACTCGTAACACTCACCTGAAAAGCAAAGGAAAAATAATTTAGCAAACGATTTACAAAGTGATTTTGACATGCATTGGAATCCATCAATACCACTAACATAGGACAAGAAAGTAATTACCTCGCACATCGCTTTTAGAATTACAGTCATCGTTTTTTTTTTATATACCAATATGTGGAACACGACTTAAAAACGAGCTACTTATTTCTTCACAAAGAGCCACTTCGATGGTTTTCCCCTGTCCTCACCCTCTTTCTCCCCCCCAACCCACCCCTACCCCTCCTCACGCACCCACCACACACGCAACTTCTTTTAAAACAAAATAATAGGCAAAAAAAAAGAAGAAAAAAAAAAGATTTGGGCAGGTGGCCAAAGGTGGCTCGTGAATGTTTCAGTGTTAGGCGTTTTGTGAGGGACAGCTGGCTCGGTCTGCCTCAGGCACTTTGTTTGCGTCGAGGCAGTTGGGGACGCATCGGAAATGTCAGCGAAAATAGTAAATACAAAATAGATATACTTAGATGCTTTAGATCATCACCCTCGTATGTCATGGAGAATGCTAACTGGATTTTCCTTTATGAATCAGTGAAAGTTTATAAAATCAGGAAGACCGGTACTAGCTTTGGGTCAAAGTTAACCAATAGCTATAGATAAGTGAAAAATAAATAGATGGATGTGGTGACAAAAACCATAACATAAATGCCGCAATGATAATGGCACTGATGATAATGATGATTATAATATAAATGAAGATACTAATGATGTAATGATGATGATTCATAAAATCATGAGTCAATAGCATTCCTCCTGAAAATAGCATTGCTCCTGACAACCATAATATTGAGATATCGATCAATCAAAGTTCATACAATTCCTGCATATGACTCCAGTCTGACTGAGGGATAACGAACTCATGCCCTTTCACACTCATGCCCTTTCACACGTAAGTCCTCCCTTCGTGTGGGTATTAGTTGCTTTGCCCGCTGAACAATTACCATAAATAACTCTTTCGTAAACTTATCGTGTTTGGACTATCATTACTTCACGTCCACACTCAGTGCTGTATCGTGTTTCCTCGCATGAACGAGCGGGAGAGAGCAAGCTACACAAATCTGCTTAAAAATAAACCGCCAGAATGGAGACGGCGTGTGTTATTTGACCGTCCGGACCGAAGTTCATTTTCATCTGTCATTAATTTTCCATTTTGTCTTTTGTTTTACCCTACGGTTTCAAAAAGAGAGAGAAAACGGGAGAATAACTCGAAAGAAAGACACGACGATAAGCGACCCTGCTGTGAACCTCGAAGTATTTTTGGTCGTCTTCGGCTCCCGAGGTCTGACCTTGTTCAGAAATTTGTGAAGACATTATCATTCGGGATCGAGAACTCTTTTTAAATTCCCTAGGTGGTTTCCATTTCTTGAGGATATGATTTTTTTTTTTCCATCTTGCCCTTAAGAAAAATCAAACACACCTAAATGCTGCGCTTTTTTCAGTTTGGAAATATTTACGTTTTTTTATATTCGATGCAAAACCTCTGCACCCACCTGACTATTTGTTTAACCCCGCGTTCGCTTTCGTCCTCCGTCAATGCAGAACAGCCTCGAGTAAACATACTTCCATCATCTCCGTCTAAATATTTCCGGTATGTCTCCATCCCTTCCTCCGATTCTCTCTCTTCCCTTCCACTTCCTCCTCTCCCGAAATGCACATTTCGTACGCGTTATTCCCGGGTTTATTTTTACTCTTTACATACCCCGCTTCACACCCTTCGTTTCCGCTTTGCTCTCTCCTCCCCTTGTCTGTTTTGTTCCTTTATTTATGGTCTTCGTTTTTTCCACTTGAGACCCCCCCTCTTGACGCCCCCTCCTCTCGTTTTTATGGCAATTCGTTCTCTGAAGTGCAAGTGCTTTTCTTGTATGTTTCGAGGCCATTACTCTCCATTACTCTTACTTATTGAAGATTCATAGACTCCATGCGCAACGTGGCTTCAAGTCCTTCCCGGGAGCCATATTATAGATCCCTTTTCCCTTCACATCCTCATCGTCTTTTCACCATTTTTTTTTAAACATACGCGCTTGTTAACATCATCCAAAAAAAGACACATTACAAATCTTCATCTCGGTATCGCATTTCAAAAAGAACAATTCCTATTTTTCTTTTTCATTTTTTTTTTTTTTTCCCATAAATCTCTCCGCCTTTAGCATCGCATCTTGATTCATCCCATGACTCATCGTCAACATGTTCAACACACACGCAGTTTCCCCCCTTAAAGAGTCCCTGTATTTACGCCTTGTTGCGGTTTTCCCCCGTTGTCACAGCACGCCCACTGGCTGGACGCGTTCCCGAAGTCGAAACCTCCTCTTTTTCCCCATTTATTGACAATTCAGCCTTTCTCTTTCTCTTTGCTGCGTTCTTTCTCTCTTTGTTTTTGTCTTTGTCTTTCTCTCTTTGTCTTTCTCTCTTTGTCTTTGTCTTTTGTCTCTCTCTCTCTCTCTCTCTCTCTCTCTCTCTCTCTCTCTCTCTCTCTCTCTCTCTCTCTCTCTCTCTCTCTCTCTCTCTCTTTCTCTCTTTTTCTCTCTTTTTCTCTTTCTCTTTCTCTTTCTCTCTCTTTCTCTTTCTCACTATTTCTATTTCTTTTTCTCTGTCTCATTCTCTTTCTGTCTCTTTCTCTGTATTATTTTCTCTCTTTCTCTGTATCATTCTCTTTCTCTATCTCATTCTCTTACTCTGTCTTTCTGTCTGTCTGTCTCTCTCTCCCTCTCTCTCTCTCTCTCTTTCTTTCTCTCTGTGTGTGTATTCTTATCAGTTAAGCTGCTTTGTGTTTTTTTTCTTGGATTTTGTTGACTATTACATTATATTTCTGATAATTTTCTCTTTCCTTTCTTTGTTACTTTTTCTGCGTTCTCTCCCTTCCGCTTGTTTCTTTACTTCCTATTTCCCAATCTCTCTTCTCTTTCTCTTTTTTCCCCTCCCACCTTTCGTACTCATTCTTTCTTATATTTTTCTTCCCTTTTCTTCTCTGTTTTCCCTTTATTCCCTCATTCCCTTTCTCTCTCTCTTTCGTACTTTATTTCTTTTTCTTCCTCTTTTCCCTTTTTCCCTCCTCTCTATCTCCACCTTATCGTCTCTTATCGTCTCGCTCTCTTTTTTCCTAATTTCCCCTTTTTTTCCCTAATTTCCCCCTTTTTTCCCTATCCCTTCCCCCTGTCTCCGTCCGTCCCGATCTCCCCTGGGTTGACGGCTGCGGAGAGGTGTTGTTGTTGTACCGACTGACTCGAGATATAAATACCCTTTTCGTGCCGTCCGGTATGGCACCCGTGGCACCACTTCCTCAATCCTCGGTGCCGTTTACCCCCCTCTGCCCCCTCACAACCTCAGATCTCCCCCCCCCCCTCCCCCCGCACACTTCTTTTCTTTCTTACTGACTTTCTCTTTAGCTCTTTCTCTTTTTATTTGTATTTTTATTTTTTTCTCTCTCTCTTTCTCTACTCTTCTCTTCTCTTCTCTCTCTCTCTCTCTCTCTCTCTCTCTCTCTCTCTCTCTCTCTCTCTCTCTCTCTCTCTCTCTCTCTCTCTCCATGTCTGTCTGTCTTCACCACCTCGCCCCCCCTTCCTCCCCCACTCCCTTGAAACGCGACCACGTGTGCGCCAGGATCCGACACATGGTCACTCTTCTAGCTTCCTTCGTCAACGGAAATAATCACAAGGACTACACTAAAATTCTCATAAATTTCTATGGCGCCCATCCGCCGCCCTCTCCCTGCCCCCCCCCCTTCCCCCCTTTCCTCGCCCTTGTTGAAACCCCCTGCCGGTGCTGTGCCTTCACACCCAGCAAAGACACGCTCGAGTCTATTCTAGAACATTCCTTTTTGTAGGCCACTGACAGGCGTCCCTTACGCGCTGACTGCCAAACATAACCAGTTCAGAAGATGTTTCGCCTACGAAGGTCAAATATTATGATGGTGACTGTCAGGGTTGAAGGTTCCAACAAACAATGTTTTCAAAAAAAGGAGATCTCGAGGGAAAAAAAACGTATACTCCACTGCGTCATCCTGCATTTTTATAACTGTTTGATATCGGGAGCGTAATGGAAACCGATTTATGATAACTTCTTCACTAACCTGACACACCCTTTATCTCCCTAAAGCGTCTTTACTATGTCACAATATACAGACCAGTGACGTAAATAACTCCTGTGTCATAAAGGTAGAGTTACGTTTGACAGAGACGTCGAGGGAACATTAATGGTCCTTCGTGTAACGTAGCCCCTTCGCGTTCTTACACTTCGCATGCTGATACTCGGATCTTGTACCCTTGACTCAGGGAGTGTGCATGCGAAGGGTGTGTTACAAAAAAAAGTTATAAAAATGAACGGGAGGAGATAGCAGCTATCAAGGAAGCAGTTTGAAAAAGGGGTAACAATAATAGTGATGGTAGTAACAACGCCAGTACCAACAACGATATCCAAAACAAAACAACAGTTGTAAAATCAGTAAGATTGATGTGAAGAAAGATGGTGTGGGTCCCGTTAGTACTAGAATTGTTGTACCAATATTGAGAATAGAAATTAGGACAATATCAGTGATAGTGATGACAGTAGCCAGCATTATCATTGCTATTAGTAGTATTAATAGACATATTAGTTGTAATATTAGTAGTTTTAGTAGACTAGAAGTAGACGTAGTAATAGTAACTGTAATAGAACAAATAGTAGTAACGATTGCAATAGCTTTTAATTGATAGTACAAAAAGTAAAAACATTAATAACAGCAGTAGTTAAAACGTGGAAAAGACAGTACGAAAGGGGACAATCAGAAGCGAAAGGCCGAAAGGAAAAAAAAAAGCACAGGGTACGACAGAACTGGGTATGCCTGGGCAGTGCACCTGTTGCGCTTGCGGGAACATCTGCGCCAACGTTGGATTTCTGTTTGTGTGTGTCACGACTCGTAATGTTTACGGGATCAAGGCGTGTTAATTGCGAAAACAGTTCTCGTTCGGGATGGGAATACACACTCCAAATCATCTCGGGGAGGGGATAGGGAGGGGAGGGAGAGGAGGGAGAGGAAGAGAAAGAGAAGGGGGGGATAGGGAGAGAGAGAGGGGGAGAGATAGAGAAAAAGAGAGAGAGAGAGAGAGAGAGAGAGAGAGAGAGAGAGAGAGAGAGAGAGAGAGAGAGAGAGAGAGAGAGAGAGAGAGAAAGAAAGAGAAGGGGGGATAGGGAGAGAGAGAGAGAGAGTGAAGGGGGTAGAGAGAGAGAGAGAGAGAGAGAGGACAAAAGGAATCGAATTTGGAAATGGAATCAACAGAAAATGAATATATGATAGAAGACAGAATAAGAAATAGATAATGAGAGGAAAACATAATAAAGGAGAGATGACAGCAAACGAAAGGATAAACACAAAGCCACACGATAAAAGAAAGCAAACAGAAATCTCGATATCATAATAGATACGAGAGAACACACAATAAAGAAACACCAAGGGAAAAGGGGGGGAAAACCACTTTTGCTCTCGCCGCCATTTCATCCTTCATCCTCCAACGAAATCCCAAACACCGACCTCGTCATGGCAACAAGAACCTTTATATTTGATACGCCACAAACTCTCGAACCATAACATTACAGATAAGGAGCATCAGCATCTTAACACCAACAAAAGATGCGCGTTGAACCCTTGGCGTGTAGGTTCAAACGAGATGACTTGCATCTTCCAGGGCACGAGAACCACCACCTCTGACGGGGTAGTATTGCGCCAGAACACGACCGGGTGTAGAAATAGTTATGAAAAGATAATCATTTTCATGGATTTTGTGTGTGTGAGTGTGTGTGTGTATGTGTGTGTGTAAGTGTGTGTGTGTGTGTGTGTGTGTGTGTGTGTGTGTGTGTGTGTGTGTGTGTGTGTGTGTGTGTGTGTGTGTGCATGAGTGCGTGCGCGTGGGACATACAGGCATGCAGCGTTGAACTATGTATAGCTATATATCTCACACAATCCTACCACAATAAAGCGAATTATACAGCATCCCTTGACATCATGACACATGCCACTTTTCCAGCAAACACGTAACCACAATCATAGTGTTGAATCACGGGAATGACTCGAAAAGTGTGGAGTCGTGCCCTTACGTGATCGCCTCCGAAGTGTTGGTCGTGAGTGATGCTTCTATGAGGTGGCAGATATAGCTGTATATAAATTTCTTTGTGATTTATTCTCGACAGCTTAAGCTCCAGCGTGAAATCTCTGCCACATCTGAAGGGGGTGAGGAGAGGGGGAGGGGGGGTTAGGGGAGAGA
>NW_028234420.1:14113698-14128698 GCF_977035675.1 Penaeus japonicus
CGCACACGCACCGTCAATCAAGCGTGTTGCCATCTTACGCACACAACGCCACCCAAGTGTGCCACCGCTATCATCGTTATAGAAGGCGCCTCAGTCCGCCCTACGAGGGAATTACAGGCCCAGCCGTGCCCGACCCAGAGCCGAAGTCTGGGATTCCAGTGAAGAGCATCAGACGTAAAGGCACCGATACGACACACAGACCATCACCTGCAGACGTACCGCTGACAACGAAGAAAACAAGGTCATACCGAAATAACAACCGTAAAGGTTATCACCAGCACCGAGGTGCACGCCCACGTCGCGATGGAAATGCCTGGTTACCCTCTGCAGATGCCTGTTACCAATGCCTTCGCTCTGGACACATAGCTCGCGATTGCAGAGATAGACCTTACTGCCCTTATCATCAGAACGTTGGTCACAAGTGGTATGAGTGCCGCACATTCCCTGACCTCGTACGGCAAACAAAGAATGAGTTGTACAAGAGACGCGAACAGTCTTCAGTTGCCACTAATTTTTTAGATGCTCATCCACTAGATTAATTCGATCCCTTGAATACATTGCCTGCATAGCTACGGTCAAGACACGTAATGACGTGCCCTCTTGCGGTGCCCCTCTCTTGTACACACAGGTAATTGGAAAGAATGTATACAGTTTTATTGACACTGATTGTGCCATCAGCCTTGTTCCTGCAGTTACTTTAGTTATTCTTGGAATTTGTACTCCCAGCCGAGCATGGCTTCGTTGTAACTCAGTTCTCACATCATCTAGTGTGCATGATTTAATATATAGTTGACTCAAGGTTTCCCTGCGTGCCCGCTGTCGTACCAGCCACGCCTGTTGATGTTTATGCTGATTCCTGGCACGCAAAGATGATTGCGCCGTTGCCACCGTCACACGAGGACCCAGTCTCCTCAACAGCTGGTTTCCCCGCGTGCCCGCTGTGTACAGCCACGCTGTCGATGTTTTTGCTGAATTCTGGCACGCAAACGCTGATTGCGCGTTGCACCGTCACACGAGGACCAGTCCTCCAGGTATCCCGAGTGCGCTGTTCGTACCAGCCACGCCTGTCGATGTTATTGCTGATGGACTTGCAGCGCAAAGATGATTGCGGGCCGTTGCCACCGACCACACGAGGACACCATCTCCTCAAGGTTTCCCCCGTGCCCGCTGTCGTACCAGCCACCCTGTCGATGTTTTGCTGATTCTGGCACGCAAGATGATTGCGCCGTGCCGCCGTCACACGAGGACGCAGTCTCCTCAAGGTTCCTCCTGCGTGCCGCGTGTCATACCAGCCACGACTGTCGATGCTTTTGGCTGATTCCAGGTCAACGCAAGATGATTGCGCCGTTGCCGCCGTCACCGAACGAGGACGCAGTCTCCCTCAAGTTTCCTTCCCGCGTGCCCGTCTGTCGCGATACCAACCACGCCTGTCGAAGTTATTGCTGATTCCCTGGCAACGCCAAGATGATTTGCGCCAGTTCCCGCCGTCACACGAGGACCCATGTCTCCTCAAGGTTCGCGTTCCCCCGTGCCCGCAGGCGTACCAGCCACGCCTGTCGATGTTTTATTTGCTGATTCCCAGGCAACGCAAGGTGATTGCGCACGTTGCCCGCCGTCACACGAGAACACACAAGTCTCCTCAAGTTTCCCCGCGTGCCCGCTGTCGTACCAGCCACGCCTGTGTTGTTTATGCTTGATTCCTGGCAGCAAAGATGAAATGCGCCGTTGCCCGCCGTCACAACGAGGACGCCGTCTCCTCAAGATTCCCCGCGTGCCCCTGTCGGACCAAGCCACGCCTGTTGTTTGTTTATGGCAGATGTCCTGGCACGCAAAGATGATTGTCGCCGATTTGCCGCCGTCACATACGAGGACCCAGTCTCCTCAAAGGTTTCCCCGCGTGCCCGCTGTCATACCCGCCACGCCTGTCGATGTTTTTGCGATTCCTGGCACGCAAAGATGATTGCCCGTTGCGCCGTCACACGAGGACGCAGTTCTCTCAAGGTTTCCCCGCCGTGCGCTGTCGTACCAGCACGGCCTGTCGATGTTTTTGCTGATCTGGCACGCAAGCTGGATTGCGCCGTTGCCGCCGTCACACGAGGACCAGGTCTCCTCAAGGTTTCCCGCTGCCCGTGTCGTTAAGCCACGCTGTCGATGTTTTGCTGATGCCCGGCACGCAAGGAGATTGCGCCGTTGACGCCGTCACACGAGGACACAGGTTCCTCAGGTTTCCCCGCGTGCCCGCTGTTCGTTCCCGCCACGCCTGTTGTGATTTATGGATTCTGGCACGCAAAGATGCATGCGCCGTTGCGCCGTCACACGAGGGAACGCAGTCTCCTCAAAGTTTCCCGCGGTGCGCTGGACGTACCAGCCACGCCCTGTTTCGAGTTTATGCTGGCATTCCTGGCACGCAAAGATGAACGCGCCGTTGCCGCCGTCACACGAGGACCCAGTCCTCCTCAAGGTTTCCCCGCGTGACCGCTGTCGTACAGCCACGCCTGTCGAGTTTTATGGAAGATTCCGGCCCGCGAAGTTGAACGCGGCCGATGCTCCCGTACTGAGGACCTCCTCTCTCTCTTCCAATCTACCTGGCATCCCTCAGCATCAACTAAGTCTATCCATTTTTCTTATTTTTTTTATCTTTCTCTCACTCTTTCTCCCCCCCCCCTCCATCTCTCCACAGCGCATAGTTTCTGATTCAGTGAATGAGTGAGTGAATAGCTTACGGAGAGTGGGCATCTCTGCACGAGTGAATGAATTATGTAAACCAGAAGGGTATGAATGGGGTATTCGTGGGTATGTTTAATTCAGTGAGGTGTTAATTAGGATGATGGTAGTGATGATAGTAGTGATATCAATAATGATAGTAATGATAATAATGATGATGGTAATAGTAATGATAATGATAATAATGGTAATAATGATAACAGAACAACACCAACAGCAATAATTATGATCATAAATCATAATAACAATGATAGTAATCATCATATCAATAATAATAACAATAATAAACATAACTATAATAACGAATAACGCGGTAATAATGTTACTTTTATCAGAATAAACATTAGAAAAAAAGGAAAATGAAACAGTGAATGATATTTCCTGAGCACACGGCCAAACAGCCTGGAGGAATAGGTACTTGTAGTCGGCTATTACTCGTGGGTCCAAAGTTAGTTTGTGTTTGGGGATCGTTTTTCCTACTCGTGCTGGAGAGTTCACATACACACTCACGCAAACGCAAACATAAACATTCACACATAGACATATACACACGCACGCACACACACACACACACACACACACACACACACACACACACACACACACACACACACACACACACACGCACATAGGCACACACAGTCACATACAAACGTAAACACACACAAACAGACATACATACACTCACTTAAAACCTTAATATGTACCACGTTTCCTTAGATCACTTACATGCAAGATTGGTTCCAGACGGTCCAAACATTATTTAATTTTATTTTTCTCTGCCATTTTGTATCTACACTAAACTACTGAACAAAGAGAACAGCCTATGAACAAACCATAAGAAAAAATGAACATCTGGCGAGATCAAATGAACAAGAGCATTTGATATAAGATCAGATACATAATATATACAAGTGAAAAATAATAATTACGATCCTTAAAAAACTCGTGTGGTAAAATGCAAACATAAAGAAAAGGTAAAAGAAGCACCAGATAAATGCAACGCGCATAAATGGCGAGAGAACATAAACACTAGACGAGTTATCAAGAATAAGTGAATTAAGAACAGCAGCTAAGAAAACACATATATCAGAAGACTGAACGTGAGTGAGTGAGAGAGAGAGAGAGAGAGAGAGAGAGAGAGAGAGAGAGAGAGAGAGAGAGAGAGAGAGAGAGAGAGAGAGAGAGAGAGAGATCTAAGAATCCGTTTTTGCAACACGCCCCTGAAAGAAAGAGAGAGAGAGAGAGAGAGAGAGAGAGAAAGAGACCGACACCGTCCAGACACAAGACAATTATCATGATTCATCCGCGTGTATCACAGTGATAAGATATGTTTATTTATACACATTAGTATGATGAGATAATAGGGTTTTCTTTTCCATCTTTCAAGTTTTTTTGTTTTTTTTTTGGGGGGGGAGATCTCAGTCTCAACGATAAGAGAAGAATGACCTCGCCAGACGCCTAATGCTGCTTGGGTCATCTCCCCTTCCTCTTCCCAGGCGCCCGCGGAAGGAGGCTGCCTCCCTGGCGCCGAAATTCGGTACTTTTATTGATCCCCCTTCATGTGGCGCAGTGGGCGAGGGGCGGCGAGGGGCGGCCAGGGGAGGCAGGCGCTTCGGAGGGGCGTAGCGACGCAGCAGGAGAGGGAGCCTATACAAAGAGACGCTGACACAGGAACACGAGAGAGGTTGCGTGTGGTTACGCCGGCTGGTGCGGAGGAGAGAGACGGACGAGGGGGGGGGGGGTCGTGGCGCTGTAACCAAAGAGGGGAAGGCCCGAAAGGGGAAGTTAGGGGAAGGGGGAAGAGCAGTGGGAGAGGAGATTTTAGAGGCGATGAAGAGGAGGCAGAGAGAGTAGAAGTGAGAGAAGAGGGATGATCAAATAAGTAGATAAGGAGAAACACATTTCGGTACGGAAATGCCAAGTTGTAGCATTAAAAGGCAACGGGAGAGGTGTAGCGACTTGCGAGAATAAAAATGGCCTTTCAAAGGAGCGGCGGGATGGGAGTGGGGAGAGGGGAGGGAGAGGAGAGTAGAGGGGAGATGGGGACTAGATATACAGTTCAAACCAGAGAGGGTAGAGCGCTGTAGCGAATGGGGAACGAGGGGCCAGCCTGACGTGTGTGTCTGAGAGGCTCTCTTGTATAGAAACTTTTCCCCTTCATGTAGGCCACGGTCAAGCAGTACGTCGAGCACTTATCCCTTACAACATTTATCCTTTCGACTCGTCTGCGAGAATGAGGCTCCTGACGCCCGACTCAAGGACTCTTTGGAGGTGCTCGGCCAAGTGACTCCATATTTATGAATGATGAAGGACAAACCTGCTATTGACGAAGCACCAGATTCTCGCGATGAAATCTCTTCACCTCAGACACCTCAGAGCTGATATAATCATGTCACTACAAACGTTTCAAGAGGACGACGTTTGAATGACTTCAAAGAGAACATGTCGCGGAGGTTCTGACATTCTGACAGCATAAACAAAAGACAATAAAAGAAAGTGGAGGAGGAGGAGAATTTTGACCTGCGACATCACGCCTTCTCCCGGGCGGTGTGTAGGAGCATGACATCACGGAAATTGTTTAACAACATGATGACAAAATACACACGACACTTGAGCAGGAAGAGACACGAGGCGGCGCCACCCACACAAATAAGCGGAGAAACGCTGCGGGAAAAAATAACACTAGAGACTAGAGGGAGAGAAGGAAGAGGAGGAGGAGGAGAAGAAGTAGAAGGTGGGGGAAGGGGAGGAGGAGGAGGAAGGGGATAATGAGCTGGAGAAGGAGGAGAATAAAGAGGGAGAGGAGAAGGAGGAGAATAAAGAGGGAGAGGAGGAACAGGAGGAGGATAAAGAGGTAGACGAGGAGGGAGGGGAAATGATGAAGAGTAGAGGAAAGAGAAAAAAAAGAGATGGAGGGAAGGAGGAGAAGGAAATGGGTTAAAGAGGGTGACGGGGGTTTAGCACAAAAAAAAAAAAAAAAAAAAAAAGGGGGGGGGATAGAAAAGGCTAGGAAGAAGAAGTAGACAGAAAAATAAGCGCAGACGAAAAACAGAAAAGGAGGACCATTAAACGAAAATAAAGAGTAGGGTGATAGGAAGGAGAGAGGAAGAAAGAGGAAGGAGAAGAAAAAAAGAGAAAAGAAAACCAAAACGTGGAGGTAGAGTAGCAGAAACAAAAGAGTACGTGGCTAGCATGAAGTAGCATTACCCATTGCCTCGAATCCATAAAAGGTCGTTAGCCACACTATCAGAACGAGGCGAGCCATCATCATTAACGACACAGCACCTTAAAAAGCACCACAAACCTCATTATCTACGACGCTGACATGCAAGACGTCCGGTCCGGCCCGGCCTCCTGAAGGGATCTGTTTACGCATCCAATCTCAGGGTCTTGCGTCTTCGGATTTCGGGCGTATGAGCTGAAGTCTACGAGTTATTTTCCTTTTCGCTTCGTGTCGAGACGTGATAAAGAGGGATAGGAGAGAGTGGGGTGGGGTGGGTTTGGTCTCTTAATCCCTTCCCTCTCCCCCTCCCTCCTCCCCCCTTCTGCTCTGCTTCCCTGCCTCGCACTTATTCCGAAGGTCGTGACGCCCTTTCGTCTAATAACGTCACTATAATCAGGCTATCGATCGAAGGCGGTGGCTACTTCCCAAGCCTCCACGCCCCCTCAGCCATTCTTCACCTTGTATGGAAAAATGCTGCAGGGGATGGGACCGCCGCTAATGGCAGAGGGGGGGGATGGGAGGAAGAGAGAGGGGGAAAGGAGAGGGGGGGGTTAGAGGGGAGAGAGAGAGGGGGGGAGACGGATAGGAGGGAAAATGAGGAGTAGGGAGCGGGGAGCGGGGAGAGAGGATAGTGGGATAAGGGGGAGGGAGAGAAGATAGGGAGGGGAGGGAAAAGGTGGGCGAAGGATGAGAGAGAGAGGAAGAAGTGAGAGGTGAGAGAAAAGGAAGAGGAAGAGGGAGAGGGATGGGAAGAGAGAAAGAGAGAGAGGGAGAGAAGGACAAAGGGAAAAGAGGAGAGAAAAGAAAGAGAAAGAGAGAAGAGAGAGGTAAAAAAAAACTCAAGTCAGGAAGACATCCCATTTCCATATTTCCCCCCAATCCACTCCGCGGGTCACGTCCTCGCCGGACAACGTTGGCGCCACAGCGAGTCTGCGTCATGGTCTTTTCAGAGGTGTCATGGCTCGTGGCCTCGTCCCTTTGTCCTGTGATCTATGGAATCTTAGGTCATCTCATCTCCTGGTGACGGATGGATGATGGATGTCGCTCAGCTGTTTCTAGATACGGGAACTCCTACTTTTTTTTATTTATTTTTTCCTCCTCCTCTTCTTCTTCTACTTCTATCTCCTCTTTCTCTTCCTCTTCTTCGTACTTTCCCTTCCTTCGTCTTCATCTTCGTATTCTCCTAATTCTCCTTCTCCTCTTCTCCTTATCATATTCCTCCTGTTTTTCCCCCTCATCTTTATCATTATTATCACCATTATTCTCCTCCTCCTCCTTCTCCTCCTGTACCATATCCCTTTCATCCTCCTCCTCCTTCTCCTCCTGTACCATATCCCTTTCATCCTCCTCCTCTCTCTCCTCCTCTTGTTCCTCCTCCAGCTCCTCTTCCTCCCCCCCCCCCCCCCCCTTCAGTACAGCTGCACTGAACCATCAATCATCAAGCTTTCAATCTTTACATGAGTCAGAGATATGGGGAACTATGCATCTCTATCCATTTGGGGGAAAAAAAAACAGAAAATATTAATAGTAAATAAATAAACTAAGATTCACTAGAAATAGAAATTGAAGTCAATATCAAAATCAACTTAAAAGAGACGACAGTTACAGAAAAAAATGCAATTTTAACCTCCCTCCAAAAATTTGCTGACCAAATGAATAAAACAAAAAACAAAAAACAAAGAAAAAGCACATCTCTGCGTCGACCGAGGCACACCCAGAGCCCCCTCGTGAAAGTTTGCAAGTCAGATGCATCAGCCCAGCAAATTCCCCAACACAAGTAGCAACTGACACTAATTTCACCCATGATGTCAGCTCGGTCGTCCCGCTCGACCGCAAGGAGCTAGGTACTGAGCCGGCAGTCAGCACCATACACACACGTCAGGGGGGGGGGAGACTTCGCACTCAATCTAACACACTCACTCACTCACTTAGTCGTAGTCACTCATTTGCGATAACTCATCCACTCTCACTCAATCGCGCTCACTCCCATCTAATCAGTCACACTTACTCGCACTTACTTGTATGCATTGTTTTCTTTCAATAGCAATCGACTATTTTTTCCCTTTCTTATTTCTAGTCGTAACTTTTTTTTTCTCTAATTGAATGATTATCAGTGATTTCTTTTAATACGTTTATGAAAATTTTAATTACTACCATGACTAATTATTTCCAATTATATATTCTTCTCTCTTCATAGCAGTGTCGTAATTCGAAATTCTATGAGTGAGTCCGACACCTGTAAAAAGAGTACAGGTGTTTGTCGCTTTTGAAGCTATGTTGGTCACTTACATACCTTCATGCCTCTAGGCCCCCCCCCCTTCCCTCCTGACATCTCCCCCCTACTATTCTCGCTAATACTTTCCCGGATTTAGAAGGTGACGTTTTTATGTATCTATTTATATAATTATTTTCTGTGGCATTATTAAGTACTATCAAGTCTAGAAAATAACGAAAAAAATTCAATATCTTCTTCCTCTATCTTTATTCTCTCTTTTATATCATCGCCCTCGACTTTATCTTCTTCAACCATAAGACCAAACTATATAGTGAATCCAGTCGCACGACACAGCTGGCATCAAAATGGAAGACATGGCGTCATATCAGTAACACAAGAATGCAAAATCGAGGCTTTCTCCCGAGCATCACGTCACCGCTGATAGAGAGATCCTGAGAGACTTGAAGACTCAACTCTTCACTTTGCAAAGAACGGAGATCAGCTGTCTCCTTTCGTAGGCTTCAGGCCAGACTTCAGTGAAATCGAAATCTGTGTTACTTATTTACTTAATCGATTTCAATGGAATGGTGTGTGGCCAAAAACGTAAAGCGGACGGAACGTTTAAATAAAGCACATTGAGTATTTCACATGCTACTGATATCACATATCTTTTATCTCTCTATTTCTTTATCCTTTTGCAAAATAAAGTCATGAGAACACCACTCCCTTGGACGTTTATTGCCCTCTTTTAAATCATTTTCGACACGAAGGCCAAGGAGCAAACAATAAACACAGTTATTTACAATCGCAGCCTCGACACCTCCCCGATTAGGAGGCAATCACTCGGCTGAACGTCAGTGGATCTTCTACACATCGTGAACCCCATAAAAATAATCGACTTCTAATATCCCGCAGTGACCTCTGCTGACCTCTGTGGCCACCGCGATAACAACCTGCTCACGTTACTATCAACGCTCGATACACAAGAAGGGGGTCACTATAACAACACCTCCTTACGGTGACATCATCAGGTGTACGCCGGTTAACGTTATTTGTTATAACGTAAACCGACGGGCACTTTACAGGCATGACGTACACCTTATAGGCATCGCAGTTGTGTGCATGCAAACTGCACTTTCTTATCGTGTAGTTGTACATATCACTGACACCACCATTCCCAAGAGATACACATGAGGTTGCCGTCAGCATCTCTCATACGTATATGACACTAACAGCTGCTCATCATATTAATCAAATTCCAAGTAGTAATGATGTAGTCGCGATACCTTCCCATGCTGCCTTCATCCCCTTTCGAAAAACAAAGACAAAAAAACATAGCACGCTCTTCGGAACACCCGCATGATAGTGAATCTTTCAAAGTATATTTGTAAAAAAAAATCTCCCCTTCCCAACATACACAGGCTGGCCTGGGGCAGCATCAACGAGAAGCTTCCTGGTTTGACTCGTAAATCAGACGGCCAGTGCATGAAGTGTAACGTGATGTCAGGCGAGTACCCCACAGGCAGTCCACGTTGTCAGAGGCAGAACTTGGGGAGTGAATAGAAATAACCACTAACTAATCACCCGAGCTCAATCGTTCCAAGATTCATCAAATCTTGACGAGGCTTTGTTTATAGTGACATGGCGTGTTGTCAGGTCGCTAGGCAACTCTGGCGTGCGTGTTTCAGGCGGGGGGAGAGAGAGGGGATGACTCACCCAGGCAATGTCACTAGTGTAATTACCTCGTGGAAATAGTACAGAGGCCTAATTCCTTTGCTCTTTGTTCTTACTTCGTTGGTACTGCGTCATGACTAAAAATAGTCGACGCTCCTGTAATATATACCTATTAGGTCCCGACAAATAGTCGCCCCATCTTTCTCCCATAAATCATACTTCAACAACATACAGTAAAGTAGAAGTACCCTTTTACCTTCCTAAACAAGAAAAGAAGAATAGAGGCCTCCAACAAATTTGGGTAAAGATAAATAAGTGAATATGGAAAAGGCCATATCTCCCTCACAACCGGTAACATAAATCATGTGACGGGGCCTATGTGTTCGTCAATCGCGTGTGTGTGTTCGCTTTTTGTATCTCCTTTGTGCCGGGCTGTGTGTATATGCCCATGGTTGTTTGAGTGCTACTGCGCTTCGAAGGTCTTAAAAATACCTGAGCATGGGACTTTCGTGCGGGTGTTTACGAGAGTCTATACACAGATTGAGAACGAGCCATATGTGCGTCTGGGTATGCAGGAGCTATAAATGCATGTGAGTGTGTGTGTCCCCGACTCTCTCGTGCGAATGTTGGAATTCTATGCGCATGTGAATGATCAAGAGACTGTTTATTCGCTTTCTCTCTGCCTGTGTGTGTGTGTGTGTGTGTGTGTGTGTGTGTGTGTGTGTGTGTGTGTGTGTGTGTGTGAGAGAGAGAGAGAGAGAGAGAGAGAGAGAGAGAGAGAGAGAGAGAGAGAGAGAGAGAGAGAGAGAGAGAGAGTGTGTGTGTAGGTGTGTGTGTGCGTGTGCGTGTATGTGTGTGCGTGTGTGTCTACGTGCAGGTCGCGTGTGGTGCTTCAGCTCGTCTTCTGAAATATTCAAGAGTCTCTCGCAGTACCTACCTGCCTCCCAGCGTCTTGCGTCGACGCCGCCCTTCTTTGGTCATTCACATCTCCACAATGACCTTCGTATTTACATTCTGACTAAACAAATGTCCGAGTGTTTTGCTGACAGATGTGGAGTCAGTTCTCAGCCTGGTGGGATATTTTTCGCACCTCATTTGTAAATAGGAATGTTTGCCTTGGCAGGAGTTATACTTCTTTAATATGCGAACTGTCTTAGTCTGCATTTAACTATAGACTTTTAGGGAGTTTTTTTTTTCTGAAGGGACAGTTATGAAATGGTCACTCGTGTTACCATTTATACTTACTATCTTATATCATTAATAATATAAAAACGTACACAAAGAAAACAAGGTAGACAAAAATAAACCATACATTAAACTTTCAAGACAAGGTAGAGTAACAGGATGAATAAACCATCTGACAGCAGACTAGAATACTACCACGCCAATAAAAAAAAAAAAAAAAAAAAAACGAATTCATTTACAGTGGAATCCATTAGCGAAACATCAGCTTCTGTATCCGACGGTGTTATTAACACTCCTTACTGAATCATCGCCATTATGTTATGAACGCTATTCTCATTATGTCATTAGTTCGGCCCTCCACCTTAGCGTTAGCAGGATCCTTTAAACGCCAAACGAACACTGATTTGCACATCCATTAAGCCCGCCCATGGGATGCCTCTACACCTGCCCTTCACTGCGTCTCACCCTAAGTCCAACAGATGTTCGGAGAGTCGTGTTAAGAAGGTCTTTCCTACTCATTCTCACCCTCCCCCCCCCCCGCCCTTCCTCCCTCCCATCCCCCTTTGGCAATGTCCCAATGCGTGCTGTAGGGTCACCTCTTTCTTTCTCTATCTCTCCTTTATCCCTCATTTCTCTCTCTTTCTATTTCTATTTCTCTTTCTCTTTCTCTCTCTCTCTCTCTCTCTCTCTCTCTCTCTCCCTCTCCCTCCCTCTCTCTCTCCCTCTCCCTCCCTCTCCCTCTCCCTCTCCCTCTCCCTCCCCCTCCCCTCTCCCCCCCCTCCCCCTCCCCCTCCCCCTATCCCTATCCCTCCTTCTGTCCTCGTTCGTACTGCTATTTTTTATAATTATTACATATCAATTATTAACGTATCTACCTACACGCGACCAAGGTTGCAGTCAAATGAATCCATTGCGTGAAAGCACACTCTCCTGAATACACGTTGATAATTCTTACCTCGAACAAGTTCAGATCAGGTGGTGTGGATGGCTGGAGTCGGAGTTTATGACATGGCATCCACATTTCTCGGAGTTCTAGAAACATTTTATTTCAATTCTTTTCAGTACGGGCAAGTTTTCCTTTGGCTGTCATGCTATGGGTGCTTAGGTCCTTTCTCATTCCTCTGTATATGGATGTGCATTTTGAATTTTAAATGACTTATATACTAACATACTAGCTCCTCGAATACACACACACACACACACACACACACACACACACACACACACACACACACACACACACACACACATACACACTGATATTCAACTTCCCTCTCAGTGACTTCAGACCTAAAATTCCTCTTTTTTCAATCGTCCATGATATGTATGCAGACTCATGGCTAAACCTGCAACATTGCTAAAAGCGGGTGAAATTCCTTTCTGAATTATTGCTAAGGAGAGTTTATGATTTATTATCACTGTACGAAGGGTGTGATTATTCAAGGTTACTTAGATTTCTCTCTCTCTCTCTCTCTCTCTCTCTTATTCCTTCTTCCTCTCACTTCCTTTTCACTCTCTCTCTCTCCCTTTCATTCTCTCTCTCTCACTCACTCACTCACTCACACTCTCTCTCTCTCTCTCTCTCTCTCTCTTATTCCTTCTTCCTCTCACTTCCTTTTCAGTCTCTCTCTCTCTCTCTCTCTCTCTCTCTCTCTCTCTCTCTCTCTCTCTCTCTCTCTCTCTCTCTCTCTCTCTCTCTCTCTCTCTCTCTCTCTCTCTCTCTCTTATTCCTTCTTCCTCTCACTTCCTTTTCAGTCTCTCTCTTTCTCTTTCATTCTCTCTCTCTCACTTACTCACTCACTCACTCTCTCTCTCTCTCTCTCTCTCTCTCTCTCTCTCTCTTTTATTCCTTCTTCCTCTCACTTCCTTTTCACTCTCTCTCTCTCCCTTTCATTCTCTCTCTCTCACTCACTCACTCTCCCTCTCTTATTCCTTCTTCCTCTCACTTCCTTTTCAGTCTCTCTCTTTCTCTTTCCCTCTCACACACTCACTCTCTGTCTCCCTCCCTCCATCTCTCTCTCTCTCTCTCTCTCTCTCTTATTCCTTCTTTCTCTCACTTCCTTTTCACTCTCTCTCTCTCCCTTTCATTCTCACTCACTCACTCACTCACTCACTCTCTCTCTCTCTTTTTCTCTCTCTTATTCCTTCTTCCTCTCACTTCCTTTTCAGTCTCTCTCTCTCTCTCTTTCCCTCTCACTCACTCACTCTCTGTCTCCCTCCCTCCATCTCTCTCTCTCTCTCTCTCTCTCTCTCTCTCTCTCTCTCTCTCTCTCTCTCTTATTCCTTTTTCCTCTCACTTCCTTTTCTCTCTCTCTCTCTCCCTTTCATTCTCACTCACTCTCTCTCTCTCTCTCTCTCTCTCTCTCTCTCTCTCTCTCTCTCTCTCTCTCTCTCTCTCTCTCTCTCTCTCTCTCTCTCTCTCTCTCTCTCTCTCTCTCTCTCTCTCCCTTTTTGGCCTTGTAAATCACCTGGAGGAACTGCTTACTTTGAATTGCTTGTCATGTTCAATAACAGATAAAGAGAGATTTTTTTTTCTCTTTTACTCCTTGCCTTGATTTCCTTTTCGGCATTGTCTCTGTTTTTGTTTGTTTGTTTGTCTGTTTTGGTTTGGTTTGATTTCAATTCATCTATTTCCCCCTCCCCCCCTTTTTTTTTCCTTTCCATGGTTATGTCATATGCCAGTTATTCTGATATGTGGCTTCTTTAGCTTAAATTTTTGTCTTTTGTCTCCACGATTTCTTCTCTTCTCGACGAATCCCCCCCCACCCCCCACCCCGTTGCGAAAGCCCCTTTGTACGGGACCAAGGAAAATATATTGTCATTTATCAAAGATTTTCGTCATTTTACCTTTCCTCTTGTTAAATCTTCTACTGGTCGCGTCTACTCACATCTCGGTAAGATTAAACACATGTGCTCTCTCTCTCCTCTCTTTCTCTTTCTCTCTCTCTCTCTCTCTCTCTCTCGCTCTCTCTCTTACCTTTCTTCCTCTGTTTTTATATTTTCTTTCTCTCTTTCTTTCTTTCTCTTGCTCGCTTGCCCCCTCCCCCCCCCCCCCCCCTCCCCCCCTTCTCCCCACCCCCCCCACCCCCCCCCCCCCCATTTCCCCCCAACCCCTCCATTCCCCCCCATTCTCTCTCTCTCTTCTCTCTCTCTCTCTCTCCTCAACACACACACACACACACACACACACACACCACACACACACACACACACACACCACACACAACACACACACACACACATCACACCAGCTCAATGACTAGAAAAGTATCTGCTGGTGCTTTAATAACAGACGTTTTGTGCTCTCCTAGTCGTCTCATAATTTCAAATATATACATTCACTAAATGGAGTGTTGTTTGAATAACAAAAGAAACATTTCCACATTCATCTGGAAGAAATACAGATTCTGACGAGGAGAAGAGGGAAATATGAGTTTGAGCTTAAGATAGATTGGGGTGGGTTTAAGTATTTAATAGTGGCTACGATCATTGCACTTTCAAGGTTAAAAAATATTTTTAAAAAATAAAAATTGCTTGAAGTCCCATGACACTTTGTGTTTGAGTTTTTGATTCTACTTTGCAGGTAATTTCCATGTCTCTTGTGATTGTGTTGATGAATTTCTCAATGTAGACGGGTTGCCTATGTAAATAATGTTATTACATATACTGTGTGTGCTTGTTTCTTTATTACTATTTATCAATATATAAATATATATATATATATAAATATATATATATATATATATATATGTACACATATATGTATATATATATGTATGTATGTATATATCCATATATATGTGTACATGTATAATTATACATACCTTGGTATCTAATGTAAACACTATCGAAAGCGTAGCGCTGGTGCAGATAAATATATCCAGGTATATTTTCTGACCAGACCAGGAGGAGACCACTCAGCACCGACACAAATCTACTTGACACACACGGATCTACTTGACACGGGAGAATGCAA